>NC_080569.1:14927500-15055000 GCF_030253575.1 Rhododendron vialii
GAGTTTGTTTCAAACAGATTTTTCAAAGCTTTGTAACTTGTTTGACTCTGCTCTGCTACTTGTTTAGTTGAACCTACATTTTCATAATCGATAAGTAGAAGATATGCATGGTCTGCTGCCAAACAAATGAATGGCATTGTTGAATGGGAAATTTTAACCGGAGAGTCTTGTTTTCTACACTGTTTTTGTTTGGGCCTTTTGGGACAAGTGAAACAGAAAGTCTACACACACAGCAGATTTGTGCACAGATTGTGCACAGATTTTGTTGTGGGGCCCACCACGGGTCCCACACAAATCATCCGAGCCGTTCATTAAATGTAAAACATTTTTTAAATGTCCCCGTAAAAAATAAGCTCAATCCAATACCTATAGGTGCTCGATCCAACCATATAACTTTTCATTATCCGAAAATCTGAATGAAAAGTTAAATGGTTGGATGAAGCATCTATTGGTATCGGATTGAGCTTATTTTTTACGGGGACCCTTGAAAAAATGTTTTACATTTAATGAACGGCTCGGATGATTTGTGTGGGACCCGTGGTGGGCCCCACAACAAAATCTGTGCACAATCTGTGCACAGATCTGCTGTGTATGTAGCAGGACTCCAAGTGAAACACCGACATTAAAGCCAACTGAAAACGCACGGGCAGCATTTTTATCTTCCAATGTTCTTTTTTTACTTCTTTCGTTTCCCTGCATTCCTTTCTACAGTTTTAACACCTTTTATTTCGGCACACACTTAAGATTACAGTTCTTCTTCTTCTTCTTCGCCTTCTGAAAGAGTAGAATTGCGCTACTAACCTCAAACCTCCGCATGCTTTTGCTGAAGCATTTAAAATAATCGAAATCATATTCGAACAAAAATACTAAAACAAAGGAATTCAGGACCTAGAGTACAAGAAAAAATGCATGGGACTTGAAATTTCTAAGCTTTTGGAATGGCACAGAATTAGAGAAGTGCTTTCAACTTGAGGAGAAACTTGCTCCAGTCCGCCTGGTTCTTCTGTAACTTCCTAACCACCGTTGACAATTGTCTTCTGGTGTCATTAAATGCACAGAATAGAAGTTCCTTTCGAAATACTAGGCTGCAGTTTCTTCTGGAGCAAGATTGTGTTTGTTCAACGCTGAGATTGACTGTGGATTGGGATTTGGTCACCTGTGGCTGCTTCTGTCTGTTGGTTTTCATTCTTCTTTGCATTCACGAAACAGCCCCCAGCATCCTCTTGCTCTTCTAAGTGCATGCAAGTGCCGAGATTCGTGCAAGTACGACTGCAAAAGTATGAACCAAAATTTAGAAGGACTGCTACAGTGTCAGTGTACATCTGAAAGTGGTGATATTATTACTCCCTCCGTCCCTTTTTAAGTGTCCTACTTCGTAACTCCAACTTATTAAAAAGACATCATCATTACACCTTTTACATCAACTTTTTCCTCTACTTTCCCTACTTACCCATCATCATTACACTTTTACTCACTAACTTTTCAAAATAAAATCTACTTTGAGGGACAAAATAGACAATACACCAACTTTTACCACCCTAACTTTACAAAATTGACACTTATTAAGGGACAACCCAAAATGGAATACTGGACACAAAAAAAGGGACGGAAGGAGTATTAACTATCACTGTTATGTTGTTATTACTATTATCATCTTGTTTTTAACTTTTCATGTTGGCGGGCGAGGGATCTGAATCAAGATACAACAAAAGCCGCGCAAGGAATTGTACACTTGCATTGTCGGAAAATATCTCTATTCACATCAAAATTGGATGTCAGAGCCAGAATTGTCACTCAAACTAATTAATGGAACATTAAGCATCTGGATTTGGCAATTTTTAGTAGAGAGAATGAGGGCTGATTGCCTGATACAAACAAGAGATGCTTTGTAAGGAATAGTCCATATTGTAGGGCACTGGAACATTTAGCCCATGCTATCCTGTGGAGGCTTCGGTCATGGTCTCGGTAATTTAACCGGACCACCATTAACCGAGGCCTCATATTAACACGGGCCTGTGTATATCCTTCTGTTTACCCGGTTGATATCGAGTCTCCTGTTCACTCTTCGAATAAATACCGAAGTATGCATTTCGTTAAAGCCTCTTGGAAGAATGTTGCATAGCAGGAGGGGACCAAGAGCGACGCGTGGCGGAAAGGATCAGAAGGGCCAAGTCTGGCCATGTGCTTCGTAACCGTCTTATCCGGTGCGTCATCTATGACGTCACCCGAGGCGGTTACCTAAGCGTGACCTCCACGCACTAGCTTGGAGCCCAAGTTAACCTAGGTCTATAAATACAAAGGGATACTCATCTTTGAGAGGTATGCCATCTTACCCTAACCCTAGACCTAAAAACATCTCTCCTTACATCTAACTTGATCGTCGGAGGGTCACTAGGCTATTCCAGCCTTAGTGACTTGTTGCAGGTTCAGCGGCGGAGGAACAGAGCAGCGGAGGAGAAGTACTAGTTCAGGCCAAGGTCCCTCCTCCTAAATCGAACCCCTACAATTGGCGACTCTGCTGGGGATCTAGCCACCCTTCCAACTTTCATCTCCCCCTTTCTGCTCCGTTCAAACGTCCAGAATCAAACATGGTGGAGATCGACGACGCACATCACGGTGGTACCGCCCACGGGCTCGGTTCCCTCGTGGACCACAGCCTGGCTTCTGGCGGAGCGGCCGCCCTTGGAAAGACCCACATATCCATCGGAGTTGGCGCCGGAGCGTCAGCTCCAGACGCAAGCCCATCCTCCGAGCTCCACTCCTACATCCGCCATCTCGAGCGCAAAATCGACGATCTCACGACGGTCGTGGACCGCGACAGACACGTCCGAGACGAGTTGGCGGAGATCAAACACCTCCTCATCTCCCCATCTCATTCCTCCGGGAGCCGCGGCGGAAGAACAAACCGTCGCACCCCCCCACGCAGTCACGAAGCCGGTCACCTGCTAGAGAACAGACCCCGCCCTTCAGTCAAGGATCGTCTTGAGTCACCAAGAGCGGTGGACAAACGAGCCCCAAAAGAAACATCGCGCAGGGACCGTTCTCGCTCTCCTGCGCAACTTCGAAGGAGACCATCGGCCTTTGACAGGCTCGGTGGTGGGAGCGTCTCTGCCTCCTCCACCCACTCCGTCCTTGTGGGCAGGACAGGCCGGGAATCTACCCCTAGCCTCACAAGGGCATCCAGGGGAGATGACGGCCTTGTCGAAATCCAGACTAGAGGATACCGCGAGCGCCTGAAGGGCCCCCGAGCCAGAAGTCCCATCGTCTCGCACCCCGGCGGCGCACACAGCAGGAGCCCGATAATCGAGCGCCTCGAGCCTTCTGCTCGGGATAGCTACCGACATCATCGCCAGGAGCGTTTTCCCAGAAAATCGGTTAGTATTGATCCAAAGAGAAAGGAGCACGAACGATTGGACAAACTCGTCCCCAAGAAGCGTACAGCGACTGAGCGTCCAGACGGCCCCGACCGTTCGATCCGACCTCATTGCGATGCGCGACTTGCGCGACTCACGACCTCTCCCTTCACAAGAGAGATCGACTCGGTTACCCCCCCCAAAGGATTCTCCCAACCCAAGTTTGCCAAATATGATGGCAAGACCGAGGCGTACACTCATCTAGTCCAGTATAAAACCGTCATGTCTCTGTTTCTTCGGAATGAACCCTCGGACGACGCTTTCCTGTGCAAAGTGTTTCCAGCAAGCCTCGGCAACCTGGGCCTCACCTGGTTCAATCAACTCCCGGCTCGGTCAATCTCCTCGTTCGACTCCCTCTGTGACGCCTTCATGGCCCGGTTCGTAACGAGCAACAAGCACGAAAAGGAGATCGACTCCCTCTTAGCCCTCCGCAAAAGGAACGACGAAACGCTTCAGCAGTACGCCGGCCGTTATTGGGAGTTGTTCAATGAGATAGAAGGTTGCGACGGTGTCATCTCTGCCCGAGGATTCAAGCTCGGTCTCACCTCCCAGGACGAGCAAGTCTACGACGACCTCGCTCGCCATAAGCCGAACTCTATGAAGGACCTTATGACTCGAATTGACGGCTGGTGTCAGCTCATCGAATCCAAGGCAGAGAGAGGCATCGGGAAGCCTACAAGTTCAAAGACATTAAACACCTCGGTATCAATACCGGTCCCCGCACCTGTCTCAACACCGAAGAAACAGGTCAACACAATCAAGCAGTCGCCGAGGAGGGACCGAAGCCAAGCGATTTCAACGCTGAAAAAACCGTCTTCACCATTCCCATCTACCGGATCATCGACCAAGTGAAGGACCAGCCCTTTTTCTCCTTTCCCAATCAAAAGCTCGGAACCGAAAATGGGAAAATCAAGAATCCCATCGTTCGATGCAGTTACCATAGCGAACAAGGTCACTTCACCACAGCATGCAAGCCCTTCAAGGCCTAGTTGGAACAGCTTGTTGCTGGTGGCCACCTCGGCAACTTCATCGATCATGAGAAGACGACGGCTCGGGCACAGCGGACCGAAGCTAATACCGAGGAAGAAGTACAGACAATCCACGTCATACACGGTCCCTTGAACCCCGAGGCCGCTCGAGTCATCCGGGCAGAGTTGAATGAAGCCTCCTCTTCCAAGCAGGTCATGTTAGTCGGCCCCGAACCAAAGCGCCCTAGAACCGATGACGGCCCCAAATGGATGATAACGTTTACCGAGAAGGATCTCGACCGCGTCCAGCTTCCCCACAACGACGCCCTTGTGGTCACACTACGCATCGGAAATTTCAACGTCCGTCGCGTCCTCGTAGACCAGGGTAGCTCGGCCGAAGTCATGTATTACTCTCTTTTTAAGGATCTGAAGATTCCCGAGACCGACCTCCGTCCCTCCGAAGTTCCCCTTATCGGCTTCAACGGAGCTCCTGTCTGGCCCATCGGTATGATCACTCTTCCTGTCCGTGCCGGCTCGGTAACGCTCGAAATGGACTTTGTGGTGGTCGACATCCCTGGCCCTTACAACGCCATTGTCGGTCGAACCTGGCTGCATAGGCTTAAAGCGATTGCCTCCACTTATCACCAAGTGGTACGTTTCATTGGCACTAACAGGCACCAGGAAGACTTGTACGGAGACCAGACCACTGCCAAGCAATGCTACGTCAACGCCGTTCGAAGCACCAAATAGACCTCCCGGGTGAATCTCATTGAAGCCCCCGAAGCCCCTGTTTTGGAGGACGTCGGTAGATCCCCCGACGAAAAAACCGTTGAAGACGTGGTCACCATCCCAATCACGGAGGACGGCTCCCGCTTCTTCCTTGTCAGTTCCTCACTTAGTGATACTGATCGGAATGAGACGGTAGCTTTTCTCAACCGAAACATTGAAGTGTTTGCCTGGACCCCCTATGAGATGCCGGGGCTCGACCCCTCTTTCATCTGCCACGAGCTCAACATCGACAAAGCCAAGCGACCGGTCGTACAGAAGGCACGACGGTCCTCTCCTATTCACTCCGAGGCCGTCATTGAAGAAGTCAACCGACTCCTAAACGCTGGGGCAATCAGAGAGGTTCAGTACCCCAAGTGGTTGGCTAACACCGTCGTAGTCAAGAAGAAGAATGGCAAATGGCGTGTCTGCGTCGACAACTCTAACCTCAACGACGCTTGCCCGAAGGACTTCTTTCCTCTTCCCCGTATCGACCAGCTCGTCGACGCCACCTCCGGACACGAGCGACTCAGCTTTTTGGATGCATACCGGGGCTACCACCAGATCGCCATGAGCGAAGGCGATATCGAGAACACCGCCTTCATTACCCCCCGTGGGATCTTCGGTTACCTTGTCATGCCCTTCGGTTTAAAAAATGCCGGAGCAACTTTCCAGCGAATGATAACCAAGATGTTCGAGCGATTACTAGGCGACACTATGCTGGCGTACATTGACGACATGGTGGTTAAAAGTCTTCGCGCCGGTGATCATCTAACTCACCTCGCTGAAGTCTTTGAGATTCTCAAGAACCAAAAACTCCGCCTCAATGCCGAGAAATGCGTCTTCGGCGTCCGCTCCGGCAAATTTCTTGGCCACCTCGTTTCCCGACGCGGTATTGAGGCCGATCCTTCCCAGATTCGCGCTATCGATCAACTCTCGGCTCCCCACAACAAGCGCGATGTTCAGCGTCTAACCGGTATGGCTGCTGCTCTGAATCGGTTTATAAGTCGCTCCTCGGACAAATGTCAGCCATTTTTCGCACTACTAAAGGGCAGCCGACGAAGCTTCAACTGGACAGAAGACTGTGACCGAGCCCTCCAGCGACTGAAGGAGTACCTTTCCACGGCTCCACTCCTCGTCACTCCTCAGAACCAAGAGGACCTGTTCCTCTACCTAGCTGTCTCTCCGCACGCTGTGAGCTCGGTGCTCGTCCGACAGGAGGGCCGAGAGCACCAGCCAATCTATTACTCCAGCAAGACCATGACTCCCGCCGAGACGCGTTACCTCCCCCTGGAGAAGCTCGTGCTTGCCCTCATCTCAGCCTCCCGAAAGCTCGCCCCGTACTTCCAGTCGCATCGCGTCATCGTACTGACCGAGTTCCCTCTCAAATCTCTTCTCCGGAAGGCCGACCTCTCCAACCGAATCTCACAATGGGCCGTTGAGCTTGCCAATTTTGAAATCCACTTTCAGCCTCGAACAGCAATAAAGGCTCAGGTGCTAGCCGACTTCATCGCCGAGCTTACACCGCCCAACGTATCCGCTTCGGCACCAACCCCGAGCACCGAGGCAGTACTCCAGGCCAGCCCTAGTACAGCATGGCAGCTTTTTCACGGAGATGTTTGGAAAATGTATGTCGATGGTGCCTCCAACAGCCGAGGCGCAGGTGCAAGCGTCGTTCTTCTCTCACCCTCCGGTGTCTTGCACGAAAGCTCATTCTCCATCAACTTCCCAGCCTCTAACAACGAGGCCGAATATGAAGCACTTATCTCGGGACTCGAGACTGCCGAAGCCATTGGCATCGAAGAGCTCGTCGTTTACAGCGACTCCCAATTGGTGGTTAACCAACTCTCTGAAGAATATGAAGCTCGGGATGATCGCATGCGTACCTACCTCAGCGCCGCAGTCCAGCTCATTCAACGCTTTAAAGCAATCAGAGTCGAGCATATTTCAAGGGAACAGAACGCCCATGCCGACGCCCTCGCAGGGCTCGCTTCGGCATTCTCATGTACCGGACACCGCTCCATTTCCTTCAATTCAATTGACAAGCCCAATTTTGAGCTCGAAGATCTACAAAAGGAAGTACTCAACATAGAGCTCGGCCCGAGCTGGATGGATGAAATCGTCCTTTACCTGAGGGAGGACTCCCTGCCCACTGACAAAAAGGAGGCTCACCGACTCCGAAACAAAGCTGCTCTCTTCTGGCTCAATCCCAACGGCAAGCTTTACCGAAGATCATTTACCGGGCCGTACTTATTGGTTGCGCACCCACATCAAGTTCCGGGCATCATCGAAGAGCTTCATGCCGGTGACAGCGGTTGTCACTCCGGTGGACGATCGCTCGCCCACCGAGCCCTCACTCAAGGGTATTGGTGGCCGACAATGAAGAAGGATTCTGAAGAGTTCGTCAAGCGTTGCAAGAAGTGTCAGATGTTCGCTCCCATTATCCATCAGCCGGCTCGGGACCTTAGCCCTCTTACCAGCCCCTGGCCCTTCTCCCAATGGGGCATGGATATCGTTGGAAAGCTCCCTGTCGCTCCGGGTGGATTCAAGTTCCTCTTAACCGCAACCGATTATTTCTCAAAATGGGTCGAGGCCGAGCCCCTGGTCACCATTGAAGAAACAGACGTCATCCGCTTCGTATGGCAAAACTTAATCTCTCGTTTCGGTGTGCCGTTTGCCATAATTACAGACAATGGAAGGCAGTTTACAGGGCAGAAGTACCGGGCCTTGCTTGACGAATACGGTATCAAATGGGACACGTCCACTCCGGCTTACCCCCAGGGCAACGGACAGGCCGAGGCGGCAAACAAAGCAATATCATCCGGACTCAAGCGACGACTCGAGTCACGGCGAGGAAAGTGGGCCGAAGAGCTACCCAGGTAACTCTGGGGCTACCGTACGACGCCTCGGCGATCCACCGGTCGCACTCCTTTCTCCTTGGCATTCGGAATGGAGGCGGTCATCCCACTCCAAGTCGGACTCCCAACAATGAAAACAGAAAATTTTGATGAGTCGGTCAATAATAACACCATTGCTTCGGACCTCGATTTAGCCGAAGAAGAACGGGACAACGCAAGGATCAAGCTCGCTTCATACCAACAGGAGGTTGCAAAGGGTTACAACCGAAGCGTGCGCCTCAGGTCGTTCAAGCCTGACGATCTCGTCTGGAAAAAGGTGGTGGAGAAGTCCAAAAAGCGAAAGCTAATGCCCAATTGGGAGGGTCCCTACCGAGTTCTCAAGCACCTCGGATCGGGTAACTACAAATTGGAGAAGCTGGATGGTTCCCCCATTGCTAAGTCATGGAATGCAAACAACTTGAAGAAGTTCTACGGATAGTGCTCGGTTACCGAAGCCCGTTTGGTCTTTATTATGTTGCATTTTCTTTTCAAAAATCTTGAAGGCAATCTGCTTATGTATTGACAATACTCCACCGAGTTTTAATGAGAATTATCTCTTCGGCACTATTCGTACACTGATTGTTTAAATTACTTATACTTGGTCCGTTCTTGCCCGGACCATTTTATACCGACTTCAGGGATATTGTTCTCCCATAGGTGATACCCTCGGACAAAATTCCCACCAAGTCGCCCAGGCCTCTTCGGTCGTCTTGATTTTTGGTCACTCGCTCTAAGGATACTCGGCCTCTCTCTCCGAGCCCCTTATACCGACCTACCAGAAATTTCCACTGTTCGGACTCGCTGCGTCACGAACCTATGGCAGAAGCCATACCCCTTCGTGACCCCCGGCCTACGTCCCTAGCAGTAATACCATCCCGCCTCTGCTCGATAAGTTCATTTCTATTAATACGCAGGGGGCGCGCAAAATCAAAAAATTCATTAAACATGTGGTTCTGATTCGGTCCCTACCGGCCCTCCTACTAGTTGGGGCTTCGGAACGAGTCACTTTTTCTTGATTAAACATCTTTTTTATGCTTGGCAAAACGATTCGGTTAACGCTTCTGTTAAACTTGTTTCTACAAACTTTTCAAAGTCCCACCGAAGCAGGGGCATCATAACCTAAGGAGCAAACCAATCAAACAAGCATTTCAAAGATAAAAACATTCAAGAAAAGAAGAGCATTCATTCACGAACAATAAACAAAAGGGTACTGCTTCAGTATCAAACAATTACAATCCCTGGAACGGCAAATTCCAAATGTCCGGAGCCGTCCAGAAAACCGACCATTCAAGCAAAAAATTAAAGTACTTTTCAGAGCTGCAAAGTATAAAGTTCCTATGCTTCATCAGGAAACAGGGGCGCTAAGGTCAGCTTGCTCCTCGGTCGCTTGGGGCTCTTGGTTCGGCACCTGCTCGCTTTCCTCCTCTGGTAGCACGAGCTCTTCAGGAGGGGGCTCAGGCACGGTTTGAAGCTCCGAACCCTCTGGCAGAGTAAGCTTGCTTATCAAGGCCTTGTGCCCGTACCGAAGTCCGTCCAAGAACCGATCTCTGAAGAGCTCGGCTTCTATCTCCCGGACCTGCTTCTTATATTCTACTCCGGCAGCATCCCAGCCTTCATCGTAGCCTTTGTTCCTTGCAAACTCGACCTCCCGGGCTCCAACAACCCTCAAGGTGTCAGCGTCCTCCTCAGCTTTAGTGGCCCTCCCTTCAGCAATTACCCGCTCCCGGTCGCACCTCTGAAAGTCGGCCAGGTAGAGGTCACAAGTCTCCCTCGCCACTTTCAGGTCGTCCTCTCTCTGAGCAAGGGTTTTCCTCAGCAGCTCTATCTCCTGCTCTCGCGCCTTGCATTGTTCATTCACCACGAGCGCCGGCCTACCAACACAATTAAAATTGATCAAAATTCCAACAATCGATCAAGGGGGTAAGAAAAGAAACTTTCAGAAGTAACTTACTTTCAGAAGTGCCTGCGCTATCTCTCCTGTCAGATCTTCGGTGCACCCCTCAATAGCTCGAGCGTCCTTCGGAAGAATACACGACCGAAGCAGCCCAAACGCCGTCCCAATGCTGGAAGACGCACTATCGGCGTGATGAATTAGGCGCCCCGAGTAGTGACGAACCTCGGGGGCCCAGGTGACCTCCCTCGCCGGAACACGAGTCCCCGTTTCGGTTCCCCCCCGGCTCTCCACATCTCCCTCGTCTCCTCTGGTTCCTGTCTCTTCTATCAAGATCGGCTCCCCGCTCCTTCCTTGTCCGAAGCCTTCTTCCTCGGTCCGAGCCCTCTTCTCCGGAGGCTCCTGAGGAGAAACAGGGATCACCCTCGAGGTTCCGGCCCCCGGTGAGCCAATCCTGACGCCAGCACCCCGTCCTCGTGGCCTCTGGCGCCGAAGGTTGAGCACTTCTCTTCCGCGACCGCTCATCTCGCCACTAAGTCCCGTCTTTTCTGGGGTCTCCCGGTCGATTTCTTCTCGGATCACGCCTCAGGGACTAGAATCACCAACTTCGTCTTCTGTCGCCCCAGCTCCTCCTCTCCTACCTTTTCCTCTTCCTTGGCTTCTTCCTCGGCCACGTCCTCGTCCCGCTCGAGAAACACCTTGCTGCCTCGGCTTCTTTTTCAAATAGCCGGTATAGGTCGGTTTGTATCCGAGCAGATCAGGTGCATACCGACTCGTAATAGGAATGGCGTAAGCAGCTGTTATTTGTGCTCGGTTAGCCCTTCCCCGAAGCTCTGCAACGATGCCCTCGGCTGAAAGATAGGCAATGGAAGAATCAGTATACAATGAGGAAATAAAAATGTGCAAACATAATAAAGCTAAAAAGATACTTCTACCGACCAGGAGCCCCGGTTTCGAACTGAACTGTGGTGGCTGTGTCCGCGCTTTCCCGGGCCCAAACATAAAATTCCCGGTGACCGATACATAAATACTCGCCCACTCTTCCGAGTCGGGAAGATGGTCGATAAGGAATGTGTCGTATCCTGTCCTACAGGAGAGGTAGTGACGGTCGCTTTCCCGGTTAACTCCAACGAGGTATACACCGAAGAGCTCCTCGAGTCCGAACGTGAGGTTGTATTGCCTCCTCAGCTCTATAATGCTCGTGATGATCCGGTAGGAGTTCACCGTAAGCTGAGAAGACGTGAGGGAGAGGGCTCGGAGAACCCTTCGGACAAACTGATGAAGGGGGAATCTAACGCCCCCCTCTGTGATAGCCATCAAGGGGAAGATGAGTGCTCCCTCCCTGTGAGGAAGGTCCTTGGGGTCGCTGTTCGGTAAAATCTGAACGTCAACGTCATGAGGAACGCTGTATACCCTCTTGAATTCAGCATAAGAAGCCGAGGCGCCGTCAAAATACTGGTTTCGGTATGGGCATGGCCTCATCGCCCTCCTGCGTCCCCGTACCTCCTCGGGGGCATCCGCGAATGGACCCGGACCTTGGTTCGAGGTACTTGGGGCTTCCATCTCTTGGGAGTCAAACGTCGTCACCTCACGAGGAGCTTTCGAGTGTTTGAATGGTTCAACACAGTCGACTGGAGTCCGAAAGAATGCCTTCTCCCGAAGTGTCTGGCGAATATCCTTGGGAATTTCGATAGGAGAAGAGCCTGAACTACTGGAACTGTCCGAAGAGAGCTCGATGACCATTCGCTTCTGCCTAACCAAGGAAAGGAATACAAAAAACCCGTTAGCTATATGCTCAGGGAAAAATCAAGGTCTAACGCTCGGTGCGGAATGGTCATCGCTCCTCGGAGTCCTCGGGCAATCAATTCCTATGAAGGCGCTTCCCTCTTGGAAGAATTTCTAAAGATCAGAAGTCCATTCCCTTGGGATCAAGATGAATCTAGGTCTCGGGATGAGTTTTGGCCTCGGGATGAATCTAGGTCTCGGGATGAGTTTAGACCTCGGTAATAGCGTGAACAGCACTGGAGAAGCCCAGTGCCGTCTTGAACCAGACAGCGGCGAGCAGTTGCTCAGCTAGAACAAGCGCAAGAAAACGGCGAAAAACTCAAAAACAATGGTCAAAACATGAAGAATAAAGCAAGGAGATCGACATACCTCAAGTTCGTGCAAGATCTCCCAACCAAAACGATCGAAATCTCGATTGAAAGCTGGAAGTATACGGCGGCGGCGGTTCGACTTCAGAAGCGGAGGAAAAGGTGACGATCTCACCTCTGTCTCTCCTATTTATAATGGGAGAGATGGAAAGCTGCGCGGGAAACGAAGCGTCGTGCACCGAGCCGTTAGATCATCGACACGTGTTATCATCGGACGGCTAGTATCAAGGACTCTGCACCGAGGACAGGCGCCGGATATTCAGACCTTAGGCATGTTGACGCGTGTCACCGAAGCGACGTTTCGTACCAATCAACTGACATGGCAATTTTCTACAAATACCTTTCTAGACTTGGCAATTTTCTTCTCTGATTCAGCTTTGGCACGGGATTGCCGATGACGTAAGATGCCATGATACTGCTTTGCTTTTACAAACGCAGGCTCCTAAATTGCCTCTGATGGCAAAGGAACACCGGCTTGCTGAATTCCCATCAACTGAAGGTGAACCTGAAATTTATTGCCAAATGACCTTAGAGCAACAACACCAGCATAGGTAAAGAGCAGGTTTCGGTAGAGTAGCTATGCAAATCAAAGAAAACCATGCTACAACAGATTAGGTATTTATCCATCCATTATACATTTTGCTACAATTCTTAGGCACTTTTGGCGAAGTACTGTTGCACAGCAAAAGACTAAAAAAATGATTTTTGTTTCCTTCATCTACTTTATCTCCTCTCTCTCTCTCTCTCTCTCTCTCTCTCTCAACATTTAGCCTCTTCTCTCTCTACTCTTTATAGGTGAAAATGTATATTTTATTGAGTGTTAGGTAAAATAGATAGTGTTGATGTAGTTGTGAAAGAAAAAGTTGATAGGTAAAATAGAATTGTGAACTATTCACAAGGTATTTTGTCTAACAACTGGTGTACTTGCTCTTAGGATCTAGTTTATTAGAAATTACTGCTATTTTTGACATGCAGTGAGAGAAAAAGGAAACCATAACAGTTACATTTCAGTTACATCCACACTTGACTTAATAACACCCAGCAAAACGTTAACTCTATACTCAAGATTGTAGTCCTATTCAAAATTCTAGCCACAAACATGATTGATGCACACATCTACACTATAAGCAAATGTAGTTAAATTCAAAAGCCTCCAATCCTAAGCTTCTAAAATTTTGATTCTGATTTTCATGAGAGAGAGAGACGTGGGAAGGGGTGAGATTTTGAAGGAGAGATATTTTTGGGAGGTGAAAAGCTTAGAAGATGAACGGAAATCTCATTTTTTAGTTTTTTTTGTTTGTTAATATTGTGTTTTTTTATATCTCTATTTTTCATAATTTTAATAAACTTATTTTATTTTATTCGCAATATAAATTAATTTATAACAATAGGTTGTGTAAATTCCGTGCATAGAACGAAAACAACGTTAGTAAACCCAATCAACTAATGGGCATAAAGTATAGACCCGACCCAAATAACACACCCCGTTAAAACCAACGGGCTATTTTAGCTAAGAGTAGCGTTTACCTAACTTGTTCTTACACATTGGGCCGGCAGCCTAACCCGTGCCCACTACGGTCTAGCTTTGGTTGGTGGAGGGAGGTTCTAAATACACCTTGCTTATGGTCTCATGGTTCCACTACACCCAGATTGTGAGTTATTCATTTTGGATTTTGAGAGTACTGAGTGATAAAAATTAGATAAAGAAAAATTTAATGGAGACCGTGATGAGAGATTTTTTAGACCTCAAAACAAACAAAACAGTATTCTGGATGCATGTGACTAGAGAGTGTACTATATTGAACCAAAAGATATTTTTGAGAGTCCTGAATAGAAAAAGATAAATAAAAAAAATTTAATGGAGACTGTGATGAGAAATTTTTAGGACCTCAAAACGAACAAAACAGTGTTCCGGATGCATGTGACTAGAGAGAGTGTACTGTACGGAGACCAAAATGGTGTTCATTTAGAAGGCCCCCTTGATGAGTGTAATTTTACTCGGTTATGCAATTGCAAAATCAGATTAAACTAATCACACACGCACACACACAGGAGACTGTGGAGAGAGAGAGAGAGAGGGAGCAGCATCAAGAGTCCAAAAAAATTCAGTTATTCCGACTCTTGCTTTGTGTAAGAGCCAAAAATCGTGTCCTTTGCAACTCTCCAAAGGTCAAAGGATCAAAAAACGTCTCTTAGATTAACCCCTATTAGTATCTCTCTCAGAGCTGTAGTTCTTTTGATCAGATCATGGGTCACTCGGCTGTCTCTCAGGTGATTCGATTCTGGAAATTTTCTCCCATTTTGCTGTTAATTTTTTGGGTTGTTTTCTATCCAAGTTAATTAATTTCCGGATTAGTTCTTAAGTTGTGTTTTGAATTTGGTTGAAGGTCTCTCTTACTGTCCCTCTCAACAGCGATTTGTCTCTCAGAAGATCTGTTCTTAAGGTACTTATTAGAAACCCTCGTCGGGTTATTGCCAATTTATTTTCTTGTCGCTTTCTTTGTTTCTGAATCTATTGTGAAGTTTGCACAACTCGAAATAAATTTTTTTTTTTGAACAGCGATTTTTTTTTTAAGTAACTCGATTTTTCGGGTGAATGTAGCTTCATTTCCGCGGAATTTTATGGATGCTAAGATAATAGTATGTTTTTATGGGCAAAAAATCTATGAACACGATTTTAAAACCCAACTCCGGACACAATTGTGTTTGGGGCTGTCCGATGTATGCGGGCCCACATGCATCGATGCATTTGTGTGAAGAGTTGTGTTTTAAGTTGTATTCCTAGCATTACTGTTTTATGGATTCTATACGGTTTGAATGATATAGTGTGTTTTTTCTCAATATTTTTTTTTGTTTTGTTTATGATGGTCTTTCTTTGGGCCAGAGGCTGCAAGTGTTTTCCATTTTTATTTTTATGTTACTTGTTTGATAGAATGTGCCTATTCTCAGCCTTTATTTGTATGTGCTGTGCAGATTTGATTTTTTTAGAATTTTTTTTAAACCTTTGAGCAATGTCCCGTTTGATTCTTAGGCTCAGTTTGATTAGTTGGATACTTGGATTAGTAATGAGGGGATTTATGGTTTCTTAGGAAGGTGGTCTTGATGGTTTCCAGTGTCTTGTGGGTTTGGTTGTCCAACGGATATTTGTTGCATTCAAATGCCACATTTGCGATTCCCCCGGATAAGTTACCAATCTAATGTCTAATCCGGCTGACACCAGGCTCTTAAAGGAAAAAATTGCTGCGATTTATCTGGTACTTAGAAACTCTGGATGCTATTTCTAAGTCTGCATTTCCACCTTGCATTCCTTAGATTGATTTTGCAAATCTAACCAACCAATCAGGGCCAAGTTCCAATCAATTGGGGTCGGCTACTTGAATTTATTTTTTCATTAGAATGTTTTTCATTCAATTAAAAGAAAATGATTATCATTATGCGTACATTCCTCCTTCCATCTGGGATTTCTATTAATTATACTTTCACGCAGGCCTAGCCCAGACATTTTGGAGGCCCCAGACGAGATATGAAAATGGGGCCTCTAATGTTCTTTTATATAAATTTGTTGTTCAATAAAAGAAACAAGATTGCCTTGCGGCTTAGTGGCATGCTGCTTTGAGTGTGTTTTTAGTGTCCTAGATCGCGGGTTCGACTCTCCAAGCCATCAATTTGAACAATATTTTTGCACAACTTCAAAATAACTGCTCAAAAAAATGATTCCAACAGGAATCGAACACGCATAGCATAGTTCTTACCACCGCACTACACTCTATCATTCAGAAAATGTATGATATACATAATATATGACATATTTCTCTATTTTGGGGCCCAAAAATTGGGCCCAAAACTGGAGGCCCTAGGCGCCTGGTGGGCCTATGCCTAGGGCCAGCCCTGCTTTGACAACCTAACAAGTTGGAGTTTCTTTTACGAATTTTCCATCTGCATGTTGTAAGGATGATGCCAAACCATGGGGACAAGGCATCTGAAGTGGAGTTGGCAACACCTAATGACAAGACAGGCCTTTGTCCACAGTTCTCATGCGTCAAATGCAACCCTGTCCAAATTCTCCGTCTGATTCCAGCTTTAGGAGCACTTTGCTCTCACTAAAAACTGTCCTCGCGCGTTCTTGGCGTCTCCCAAATTTGATGTGTGTAATTCAGCAATTTCTGAAATACTTGCACTCTGATATCCCACAGTGATAAGTTTTACCCTTTACATTCCTTTTTTCCTGGTTTGACAAAATGAACAATATAAAAGATTGTACGTCCTTGAGCTTGATATTCTCACTTTGTTTTTCCCACCTAAAAGGTTCCCCGAAGCAGACCCTACAGTGGAAGCAGTGTGTCGTCTCACCTGCCTAATGTAACTTTTCCTTGTTGCATTATGCAATGACGTGTGAAATGTAGCTACAGATTTTTCAGTCAAAATTGTAACTAGCAAGATAAAGATCTGTCATATGTGAGCTTAGATACATTTTATTTTCCAAGCCACAGAAATTTGAAGCAGTTCTCGGTTGACGTATGGAATTTTACCATTAGTAAAAGTGTGCTAGAATTCGCTTTAAGATGGATCCTGCTTAAGGATTAGTAAATCAGGTCAATGCTTTAAGAAATTTTTGGGTATGGGGTTTTATTTACGTATTAAAGAGCTTATTCTTGATATCCAGTCCTCTGTGTTGGTCAACTTTTGATTCTCCAGTTTGTTATATGCTTTATTCTGAGTAATTTACCAAAAGTTGAGCGAATGTAGCCATTATTTTCTTGTATGCTTGTCAGCATTATCGAAATACTCTAGGATGCTAATTTCAAGGAACTGGTTTCATTTTGTGGCAGGTGCATAACATAAGTTATGGTGATAAGTTAGGTGTGTCTTTCTCGTCATTGGACTTGAAAACCAAGAATGGGAAGTCGAGAAGCCAGTCTGTAGTTTGCATGTCAGTGCAACATGCCAGCACACCTAAGGTTTCCGTTTCACCTTTGGCACTTGAAGATGTAAACGACCCTCCACTAAACTTACACAAGCCGAAGGAGCCGTATACGGCTACTATAGTCTCTGTCGAGAGGCTTGTAGGCCCAAAAGCTCCAGGAGAGACTTGTCACATTGTGATTGATCACGGTGGCAATGTTCCCTACTGGGAAGGACAGAGTTATGGGGTGATTCCTCCTGTAAGTTGTAAATTCAGTAGGTTATTGTTACATTCGTTATCTTGGAATGAGCTTAGTGCTTTATGCTAAAATTTGGAGACTCAGACCGATCATATGTATGGAGAAGATTATCCATAGTTTCCTCTTTTGCTACTTATCCTGTGGATATTTCATGAATTATTTGAACTTTTTGTCAAAAGTTTTACTTTTTTTTTAACTTCTTGTCAAGATGAATCGGAAAATTATAATTTTCTCACGGAAAACAGGAAAATGTTCAGAGGACAAAAATAAGACATTTTTGCTTAGACAGTCCAAGCTCAGACTCTTCTTGGCTTTCAGTTTGTTCTCCTCATACTAATTGTCTACGAGATGAGTAACCTCAGCTTGAAGTTTAATGAAATAGTATTTGCATCCATTATAGGGTGAAAATCCAAAGAAACCAGGGACTCCTCAAAATGTTCGTCTTTACTCGATTGCATCCACCAGGTATGGAGATTTTTTTGATGGTAAGACGGCAAGTTTGTGTGTTCGACGTGCTGTCTATTACGATCCCGAGACTGGAAAAGAAGACACTACAAAGAATGGGGTATGCAGCAATTTCCTCTGTGACTCAAAGCCTGGGGACAAAATCAAAGTTACAGGTAAGATTTGGCTTCTGAAAGTACGACGCTGAATCAAGTTCTTTATTTCTGAAAAGCTAACTATTGAGCAATTCATTCTTTCAATGACAAAAAGAAATGCATTGATTATGGTGTTACCTCCATTGAACACGACAATGTTAGCATTAATATATTGACTAACTAATTCATGGAAGTACAATCTAGGAGTAGTATTTTGTTCTACTTGAAGTCCACTAGTGTCCTGCACGAAGTCTGATTAAGGATACTAGTGTTCCTTCCATCTTTTACGTTTGGCTACATTGCATCAGTTGGATTTAATTACTGGCCAATCACCTGTTTTGCAACTTATCCACTGGTAATATACAATGGAGACGTATTTTTTGGTGGCTTGGCATGTAAAAGAAATTCTTTGGACTTAAATATTTTGAAAGGGTCATAATGTGTATGGAATAGGGGTAGACAACTTGGCATGTGAGTGAGAAACTAGACACGTGCAACTGCTGATCATTAGTGTCTGACTCTTCCCCTAAGCTTCGATCAAACCAAAACCAGCACCAGCACCAGCACCCCATCAATCGATGACTCATTTCTTGAGTTTCTATGTGAATACGTATACCTTCAACTAGCACCATCATCAGAAAAAGTGGCAATGGATAAAGGATTTACTAAGCCGGTATCCATTTACAAATGCTTCTATTATTTCTCATAACCAATTTGTTCTTCCACGACCAGCCTCCTTTTCTGCATTCCCAGTTTCTCACACTGTCAGACGAGACAGATGAGAGTTGGACACTGTGAAGCCCAAATTTGTCTTCTAACTGCAGTCAAATGGCCCGACCGTTCAAAATTTTGCTAGGATGGACATTGAATTCGTGTCTTTTGCGTAGTTTATTTTGTCATCTCATGTGGGCTAGGGTCCAAATTTTTTCATTAAAAGGTCTTATTTTGATCCAGCTGAAGTGGAGTACAGTGTTCTTGCACCATCTATGTGATATCTTCTTATTTAGACCAAAAGTATGCACTCCCTTTCATTTTAAGATTGACTGATCTGCTGAATTAAATTGCTCATAACGTGTGCATATCACTCTTTGCATCACTGGCATGTCAGTTCTGGACTTTGGTATCAGATTACGTTGTCTAAAACAAGCGAAATCACATAGTATGTTTCACATTTTCCAGAAGTAATAAGAATAGTCACACGGGTTATTCAATCGGTTTTGGACCTTATGGTGATTGCTTTTTGTTTTTGGTTTGATTGAACTGAGTGACTCATGGTCCTCTTAATTAAAATAACTTATTGGCAGGCCCTTCAGGAAAGATAATGCTATTACCAGAAGAAGACCCAAAGGCCACCCACATAATGATAGCAACTGGCACGGGTGTGGCCCCATTCAGAGGCTACCTTCGTCGAATGTTCATGGAATCCGTCCCCACATTCAAATTCTGGGGCCTTGCTTGGCTTTTTCTAGGGGTGGCCAACACCGACAGTCTCCTCTATGATGAAGAATTCTCCAAGTATCTCAAAGACTACCCAGATAACTTCCGCTTTGACCGTGCTCTGAGCCGAGAACAAAAGAACAAAACCGGCGGCAAAATGTACGTCCAGGATAAGATTGAAGAGTGCAGTGACGAGATCTTCAAGATGTTGGATGGTGGAGCCCACATTTACTTCTGTGGGCTTAAGGGGATGATGCCTGGGATTCAAGATACGCTGAAGCGGGTGGCGGAGGAGAGGGGCGAGAACTGGGAAGCAAAGCTGTCCCAACTTAAAAAGAACAAGCAATGGCATGTTGAAGTCTATTGATGGTGCATTTCTTGTTGGGTAATGGGATTGTTTGTTGCTTATCATATGAAGAACTTGACGGCAGTTGCTGTGCATTTGTATTATTACGGTTTAGATGAAATGCCAATTAGACCTCCCTGGATTATTCTTGAGGCTCTTTCTTCTATGTTCTATGTTAGGACCTGTTTGGTTGGTTGAATTAGACATGAGAGTGGATCACAATTCTTTTAGGATCCTATATTTTCGGCATTGTAATGATTGAGTAATTGGTGAATGGATTACCTGTGCAATGGACAACCAATCCTATTGTTATGGCATTACATAACACATTGCAGAATGTTATACATATTGGTTATTCACTCAAATATAAGTATCGGTGGGATCACCCACCCTATAAACTATTTTATCGCTTATTAGCTGTCCGACTGACCTCAGGCCTAGCTATATCTTGACTGATATGCGTCTTGGAAACAATGGAACTCATTTAAAACCGTCCAGTCTCCGGGACCCTAGTCATAAGAAAACTAGAAGAGAAGTCCAACGTCTGAGTAGTTCCAAAAAAAAATAAAAAATTCCAACGTCTGAGCTTGAAAAGCAATGAGAGAGACTTGATTCCCACCCAGATAATCAAATCTCGCACGATATCTATCGGGATTGAAATCGAAAGTGGGCGAAAAAAATCGAACCCCATCAAGAAAAGTGGGCGAACAAAAATCGAACCGTATCAAAAAAAGTGGGAGAACAAAATCGAACCCTGTCGAGAAAAGTGGGCGAACAAAATCGAACCCCATCGTGGAGTCTAATAGATCGAATAATAGGTTGGCCTATAGTGAACAAAATGAAGTAAAATTGCAAAGGCAGTTGAATTTATATGGTAAGTGGGACACATGTTAACAGAATTGATACCCTAAATGGAAGGAGTCAACAGACTGAAGGATAAGAAAGGTTGAGATATGTACGGACAGCATCTAGGGTTCTATTATAACCAGCGCTCCTTTACCTAAGATCAACCTTTAGAAAACCTTTCATTCAAAGATTTTGTGCTTCCTTGCCTTTAAGTGAGGTCAACTATAGATCACATTTCAGAATCCTGAAAAGTTTCATAGAAATGCTAGAAAGAAAAAGAAGTGATAAAGGAAGCTCAAACGGTGTCCATTGAACAATTATTATGAAGTCAATTAAGCTAATTAGTGAGCTAATCAGTTCAAAAAAAAATTGAGCTAAAGCTTGAGTCCAAGTCCGAGGTCTTCATTGCCAAAGCATAATTAAGCTTAACAAGTAGTCCACAATCGTTAACTCTAGGACTCAAGAATAGTCTAGGTGCGCACTGGTCATACAAAAACAAGAAGTCCAGACTGAGATAGGCTTAATAAGCTTTTGTAATTGTCTGTCCTTTGGAGAAAGGAAAAGTTAGATGAAGGTACTCATTTAATCAAGTTGCCTGGAAAATGTGCCGAAAATCCTTCAATAGTTCAAACTTTCTCTCTGCAAATCAAGAGAATATGTTCCTACATGTGCAGATGAGTGTTGGAGTGGAAAAAGCCGCAAAACACAAGCAAAGCAAGATATATTGTCTAATGTATGTATTGAGTTGTCTCAAATTCAATTGGGCGTCATACGATAACCCGTTTGCGACTTGCATTAGCCAGGGTTTGGGGAAGCGAGGCCTGACCCATTTCTATTTGTTTTCCTTCTTAATAATATAAGGCAAATCACGATGTTTTCCGTCTTAATTAATAATATGAGGCGAAGCCATGATTTTAACTTTTAATAGTGACGAGCTTGTATGGTTTAGCTGTAAATAGAACAAGTTTAGTATGGTAATAGAGTTTTTAAAACTGTAGGGATCGAAAATCGTAGAGATCAACGCCGCTTTGAGAGAGAGGTAGAGATGAAGTGTAGGTGGACGAAAGTGGTATTGCTAATCTTCTGTCAAATAATGAATGGAGTTTGATGGTGCCAAATCGGCTTGGAGAAATAACGTCACGTGGTGCCCGAAGCTCTCACCAGACATTCACATGGACTTATATACTTAATCTTGGGCCTGTTCGAATGTGTGGTGTTGGAGGGCTTTGGGGCACGGTGTGGTGGTGTCCGGGGCCACTAAATCGGATCAAAAAAGAAAAAAAGGGCCACTAAATGATTTTCACATGGGTTGCCTTGAAAGAGAATTTTTTTGTTCCTTTTGGCCAAATTTTGACAATTACAACTCTTTTGACATGGCGTTAAAGATTCTCCAATGCAAATTGATGGGATGGGAAGCTGCGCAGTTGAGAATCTTGCTATTGTTTCTTCACTGGCTATAAAAATAGAGGGCCATGAAAACCAAGTATTGGCATCCCAATGTAGCAGTTCAAGGAGATTATAGATCCTTAACATTATTAGAGAAGAGAGGTCTTTCATGTAGATAAGAGCCGTTGTTTGGTAGCCAAGGATGACTTGCCTGCTCCAACTCAAAGGGTTGTTTGCTCATTACTTATGTAATTAGATTAGATGCTTAATTATAAAATTAGGAGACCCTGGCCTTTGTTTAGTTTCAGGCAGTCTCCTTGTGCTAACTTGACAGGCTCTTCTCCCTCATGCTAGACTTCTCTTCTAATTCACTTGGAGCTAGCTGTGTCATAAAATACATGCAAGACAGTGAGCAGGTAATTAGTGCTTGTTTGGTTCACCACCTTACTTTTTTGCAATTAAAATGCAGAATAAGATAAACTTGTTTGGTTATCATTTATTAGTAATTTGTTGTTGTTTAAGTTGATGATTATCTTATTTAGAACAAGAAAATAAGCAACAAGGTGAGCTCAAACTCTTTTTCCTTCCTTTCTTTATTGCTTAAACTAAGCGAATAGAAGTATAGACAGTGAACCAAATGAGCCCTTAAATATAATTCTTGGCTTTTGTTATCTCAAAGTTCCCATCCACATAATAGATTTTCTCCCAAATCACTAAGGTTTGATTGTATGAAGCAAAAGGAGAAACGAAGAAAATAAAAAAGTGTGAAATCATAGGACGTGGACGGTGTTGAACCCATTGCATAGTGTTGACTATGGAATGGTACTAATTTCACAGAGAAGAGATTGATAATTGGTGTAAGAAAATAGAAGGCATTCCCTAAAACATGTAGGGGCCATATTCGATTCACATATTAGTTAGTCGAGATATTTTATTCCGGGTTAACATTTCAGAATACAGTTGTTTTACCTTCTTTTTGAGACGATATTGTTTGAAATGGGCGCAAGTTGGTTCAACTATCCTGATGTTTTTACAAATTATAGATCGCCCCCTCACACTTGAGAAACTTATCCCCCATCGCATAACAAATTATTCTCTTGTCTTAATGTAGCCGTTAGAAAATTCGACGGTATCTGTCTAATATCATCAAATCCTAATTACAATGGATCACACTGTCTTTTTGTAGCTTGTGAAAGACTGCAACCTGAAGATGTATGAAAATAGTCTTTCACAAGCTAAAAAAAAAAAAAAATTTGTCCATTGTATAATTAGGATTTGGTGATAACAAATTCAGATTCTGCCGAATTTATTAGTGGCCACATCACAACAAGGGGGTAAATTGTAATCCATAAGAGGTGGTTTTGGCAATTTATCCAAAAAAAAGAAGTAGAAATGAAGGGACCCCAACATTGGATTGTTATAGTAATGCGTTTAGTAAACAAAGGAGATGATGAGATGAGGAGGGTGGGGATGGTGATGATATAATAATTACGCTGACTTATATGTATGTACTAAGTGACAAAAGATCCATTTGACTAATACTTTTCTTCCTTCGTTTCTTCACTAATAATATATTAAGTTACGATGTACTCTTATTTACTTTTATGAAACTCATCTGTTATATTAGATTAGATTTTACACCGACGTCAATAGATTTCAACTTGTGGACGGTAGTATGATTACTCGAGATGCACGTAAATTTATGAAGAAATTAAATAGTCATATTATTTCATAAACTTTTTTAGGTGCCCATTTTATTAGGTTTGAATACTTAAGTCGACATTCTGAAATTTAAATAATACCTTAAACACCCTTAATCATGACAAATACATGAATTATGACAAGTCATCTGAAATCATTACAAAATCATCCGAGATGAAAATTATAAAAAGTTAGTTTAATGTCCTAAAATTCTTTACATATAGAATTTTAGGACATTAAACTAATTTTTAAATTAGTTTACATCTCGAATTTCTTTTTTTATATAGTAATAAAATTCATGTCAAAAAAAAAAAAAGTAAAAAAATTTAGGACGTTAAACAAACTTTTTATGTTAGTTTTACATCTCGGATGATTTTGTCTTTGATATCGGATAATTTTGTTACGATTCCTGTAATTGTCATGGTTTCTATTTTTGTCATAATTTTGTCATGATCCCAGATGATTCAAGGAGAGCCACTGCGCTGACCAAATTAAATAAGAGATAATTGACTTTGTTCATTTCTGTATTTGTCGTGGTTACTCGAGATGCACGTAAATTTTATTCGACATGCGTTATAATTAGAAAATAAGAAGGAAAAAGAAAAAGAAGAAGTAAAAAGAAATTACGAGAGAAATACACCTGATACGACAGCACAATGTGTACACAGTTTTATCGTTCAAATCAAATAAAACGGGCCATGTAAAACGATGTGAACTTCTCTCTCTTCCCTCTTCTCTCTCTCTCTCTCTCTCTCTCTCCAACCTGGCTCGTTGATCAACAATTCTCTCCGTCGCCGTTTCTCCATCTTCGGACGCGTTACATGGTGGATTCGAATTTCCTGAATTCATTCGGTAAATTCAATGACTCTGCGTATAGGTCTTTCATTTCTACTCGATTTGTTCGTCTTTTCTTCTTAATTTATCGTTTCACTTTCAGCTAATGATTGATTCCGTTGGCCTATGGCTTTCGTTGATTATTAGAAAGTTTCAATTGCTCGGCGTGTTTTTTTTTTTTTTTTGAGCAAGCTGATGAATCTTTCCGAATAACTGGAGTTCGTCGTTTGATTAGTTCACGTGCGATGGGTTTGTATGACAGTGTTTGAGATGCCCAAAAAAGCTAGTTTTTTTTTTTTGTGTGTGTGTGTGTGTCGCGCGCCTCTTTTTGTTATTTTTTTCGGATTCATAATCTACTTCTCTATTTTTTCCTTTCATTTTTCCTGTTATTATTGACTAAAGGAATCCGGAAAGTATTAAAGATAGACAAAATGCGGTAAAAGATAAATCCAAAAGGGAAGTGATTTTGGCACTCTAGCACTTCACTTTTTGTCTTTATCCTATGTAAAATTACCAAATTACCCTTTATTTTGTTAGTGTTCATCCACTTAGAATGGTATTGTTGTAATTTCAAATAGAAAAAAGCCTAGGAGTGGAGTGCTAAAATCAATTTTTTTATGGAAAACATGAAAAGAGGAAAAAAGTTGAAAATTTTGTCATTTTTGCTGGTGAAAGTTTTTCAAATTTGTATCTTATTGTTATTTTTTTTTCCTGATTCTTTTCTAGTAGCCTTGGAATTATTTTGAGTAAAAGCAAAAAGGACGAAAAGATTAGGAAAAGTTGGCTTTTTGGACATCCCAAATATCTTCTTGTTCTTCTTCTTTTTGATCAGAGACGCCCCAAATATCTTGATTAATGTTATTTTGTGTTTCTTACTGTTTCCAGTTAAAATGCGGAGACATTAGTCAAGTTTGATTCCATTGTTTAAACTACTACATGGCAGCAGTGGCAACTTCAGGATTTTTTGTTGACGGGGTCATTTTTAAATTCTTATTATTATATAGAAAAACAAATTTTACATTGTCTTAATAGGAAAAAGATGTTAATAAACAAAACTAATAAATCAACAGTATCCTAATACCCATGGTATCTGAACCAGCTTAGCATAAAAAGGTTAAGAATGCCCCAGATAAAAATTTTCCTGTGACAACATAAAGCCCTAGTTGTTAGTCTAATGGACGCCTAAATCTATACTAAAAGTTTTAAGAGTGTGAAGTTGAAATAGTGCTTGTTGCCAAAGAGAGGAAGATGTGAGAAGTAGATGTATTCTTTAGGAAAATATATGCACATAGATGGGAACAGTTGGATGTTTGGATTGGTAATCATAGAAAATATTCAGTGCTCCCATCTCATGCTTGGGGTCAAAGATGTTTTCCATGGTGTCAAGCAAAGACCAACCAAAATTTAGACCATAATAGCATTAATTACAAACTTTGGCATGGGGTCGGCTGACCCCACACCCAACCCTTTGGCGTTGCCTCTGCATGGCAGCTGTACTATTTTTTTCGTCTTTACAAATCTCCTCAGATGTTTGAATAGTTAATTAGGCTCATTCTTTGTTGTTGCAATTTTGCTCAGATGTTAATTTTTCTGGTATTCCGTTTTCGTTGGGTTGCCTGTTTAGGACTTTTAGCTTCCCAATAGCACTGATTTCTATTGTTTCTTTTATTTTAATTCTCAATTCTCATATGCTGCAGGCTGGTAATAAGGAAGAGTTTTGTTGGATGATTCCTTTCTTTTAATCAAAGCAATGAGTAAACCTCAGTTGGGGCACTACTCCTCAGGTATGCTATTGTGTGCAGCTAATACTGTCATTGATATGAATGCAGGCGGTAAGTTAATTTTAGAGTTGGTTGTATTTCTGTATATCTTGTGATGTTACAGTTCATTTTCAATTAATTTTGTAACATGTTGCAACAAATTGGGGACTTCATGTGACAAGGTAAGTGAAACTTTAGGACTCAAACTTCAGGTTTGTACCTCAAGATTATATGAGCATAAGGCAATGGGGCTTTGGCCACCTCCGAATCACTTTTTTCTGAAAACTGTGTGAAGCAAGTGGCTTTGGCCCCTAATTGTAATGTGTTAATTGAGTAGCTGTCAAACTAAAACTAGATTTTTAGAAGAAAAACTGTTCAAATATTTTTTTTTATCATGATTAAATAGCATTGGCCCCTACCAGAATTGTGGTTTCCACCTCTATATACGTGATTGTAACAACCATGTGATCGCATGGTCACTTCCTTCCCTGTTGGCTCAGTACTTGTTAACATTTAGACTCGATTCTGTGTTTAGAGATCGAAAATTGCTAATTTGATGCACATGCTTTTTAGATCTACCGCACTACAAAACTTGACTTGTAAATATCTTGAGATCTTCTTGATGCCTGTCAACTTCAATGAACTTCTGAAGGATTTCCTTATATTAGTTTGGTGTCTTTGTGAGTGTTTCTTATACTCTTTAGCCTTCACCATTCCCGGAAGGTCTGAACTTTATCACTGGAGGGATGGGTGAAACATATAAAAGGCAGAGTGGGCCTTTAGGACGGCTTGATGGTGGCTGGATCTATGGGTTGACTGTTTCACCGGCCATGGGGCGGCTGTGCGGAGGCTGGATCGGCAAGGCAGTGATTTTGAGATAGGGTTTTGTGCTTTTTTTCTTTCTTTCTAGGAGGTGGGCTCTTTGACGGCAGTCGGGGGTTTCTCGGCGGAGGCAGCTTGGTGCAGCTGTGGTGGTGTGCGGTCTGAGGTGGTTTGGCGTCTGTGCTGCTCCGGGCAGCAACAGGGGCTGGTTCCCCGGGCCACGGCGGTGGCAGGGATGCGTCTTCCGACAACAGGGGATGTTTAGGGTTGTTGGGGGCTGTTAGGGCTGTTTTGTTTGTGCTGATTGTATTATCTGGGTTTTTTAGACCCATAGGGGTTTGGGCTTCGGCCCTTTTAGGCGGGTTTTGGCCCAAAGGGTGTTGTTGATTGGCTTCTTGCCAATTGTAGGTTTTGGATTGGGTAGATGATTGTTATTTGAGCATGCTATTTACTTGCTCCTATTAGTCTTGTAACAATTTCAAGATTAATGAATTTTTTTTTCGCTGTTCAAAAAAAGAGTGGGCCTTTGGGAGCCAAGTGACCTTTCTAGCGGGATATATTCATGTAGCCGACCCCAAGTGATTGGGACATAAGGCTTGGTTTGGTTTGGTTTTGGCTGGAATTTACCTCTTGCATAGCCTAATAAGGCTATTTCTCACTCTTGACATTAGTCTACAAAGTGGCTTCCGTAAGGACCGTAATGGTACATGTTTGAGAGGCTATGCTTTCTGTAATAATGCTTAAGTGACTGAAGTAGCCTTGAACTGACTCGGGTTGCTTGTAATCCATGTCACACAGGAAGAAATAACCTGAGTTATATGAGAAATATAAAGCAAAAGGAGGAAAGAATCTTCACTAAACCCCTTACTGTTATGATTATCAAGTTCTAGTAGAAGCAAAAAATTGAACGAAAATCCACCTTGGATTATCGTAAAGATTTATGAGGAAGTGGGTGCATTTTGAAGCTGGAATTCTCTGCGTAAGGACAGTGGTTCAACAAATCAAACCGTATTGGTGTCTGACAGATTTTAATCAGCTAGAAGGAGAGTGTTGATAAGAATTTTAAGGCTTGAAGGAAGAAAAAGGAAGAATGAGAACTTCAACTGAACATCCAAGTAGGAAGATTTTCTCCCTTTCTCTTCAGGGCAAATACGTTGTCTGTAAATTCTATGAAGGGTTATTTCTAATCCAAAATATATGCATTCAATCACACATGAGTGTCTTTTAAAAAGTTTGCAAGATATATTCATTCTACTACATGACATGTACTTTAGCTACAATGTGTTTCATTGCCTTTATTGGTATCCCTGACCCTTTCTCTACTATTGCATTTTTTGTTACTTTTTAAAAGATTGTTATGTGTGTAATTTATGGATGGCTGCTTTCCAGGTAAAAGAAGATTAAAAGACCTATTGCTTCAGAGTGATAATCGTGTTTGTGCTGATTGTGGAGCTCCAGACCCCAAGTGGGCGTAAGTTCTGCTTCCACCAACCTAATGCTTTTAAAGCCTCTTATCTTACAAGAATATCCCTGTTAATTGGTTTTATAGTAGTTAATACTCGTAATCCGACCTTAAATATATATTGTAAATGGTGCTTTGGTGGTACTTTCGATATCATTCTTATTTTCTTGATGTCTTTGGTTAATTTAAGTCCTCCTCCTCCTCCTACTCTCTCTCTGGTTTTGTTTTCCTTTACCATAAGTTTGAGAAGGGCATTTCCTTATTCTACCAGAGGCATAGGTCTCTCTCTCTCTCTCTGGTTTTGTTTTCCTGTACTATAATTTTGAGAAGGGCATTTCCTTATTCTACCAGAGGCTTAGGTTTTTATGTGTGACAATGGTGTTTCCTAATTGACTTAGTTATTGAACAAGACAGTAAAGGCGTCTGTTACTGTGAGACTAATGAAGCAAGCCAGGGGGCTATGCTATATCAACTTATGAGTGACTTTAAAATGGCTATCAGAAAATTAACTGCTTCTTAGAAAACTGAGATAAAAAGTATGATGGAAAGAAGAAGATTGCGTCTTTAAGGGGTTTCTTGACTTGGGAAACCAGAAATATGCCCATAAGATATACCGAGGTGCTTTGGAGATTAGGAACAAGTATCATGCTGGTTTTCCCAGGTAACTAAGAACACCCATTCATTGATGTAACTAACTAAGAACACCCATTCATTGATGTAACTAAACAAATCAATGATGCATATGATAATTTGAAGAAGTGAGATTATGACAAGTGAAAGTCTATTCAGTGAGGTCTTGAGGCATCCCTTTCGGCCTTTTTTTCGCGTTAGTCAGGTCGAGAGTGGAAAACAATGGATGAAATCTCATCATGTTTCCTGTTTTCTTAGCTTCTATATCATGACATTATCTTTGTTAAAGTGCTTGTATGTAACTATGGCCAGATTCGTGGAGCAGGTACGACTATGATTTATAAGGAGAAGTGATTCATAACCAGCTTTTGAGATCTTTATTATGTTCGTTGAGATGGAGTTTAGTAGGAAGAGGTTTAGGGAAGGCTATGAAGCACCGACAGGTTGACGTATCGCAGTGTCGGACATAGTGACACGTATGGGACACGCCATGTGGCGTGTCCCATAATTTAATTTATATTTTTGAGAGGGAAACGGCTGGGGACACCAATGGGGACACGGCGAGGGTTAAAGTGTAATTTTTTAAATTTTTTGAGGGTCAAAGTGTAATTTTTTAAAAATGGGGGGGGGGGGGTCAAATTGTAATTTTTTTAAAATTTTGAGTGTCAAACTGTAATTTTTCAATTGGGTATTGAACTTATGGATGACTTCTTTTGTTTGAATGGTATTGGAACTATGGATTTTTTCGTTTTGTCCACATTTTGCCATTTAAACTTGGGAAAAAATTAAAAAACAAATATAAATAAATAAATAAATATACATGTGGCGTGTCCCCTGCCGTGTCTGTGTCCGTGCATCATAGAGGGAAGGTAAAGAGTTGCTTGGGCTGATTTGTGGTAACAGCAAAATAGGGGCTCTCAAGTGTTGCTCACTTTTTGAAACTTTGAATGTGCTTCATTTCAAATAAAAAAAAATTCTCAGCTGTGAGAAGTTTCTAAGTTGCCAAGTTTCCAAATATGAGTAATATCTCAAAATTGTGAAACTTTCTCCAACAACGGTCAAGGATAAAGAGAAGTCGATTTGCATGAACTATAACTATTATTTTTTCTGTTTGGACGGTAGTGCTTTTTATTGCGAAAATAATCATAGACATCATACGCAGCTTCTCAGCTGTACTTCACTTCAATGCCTCTGTGCTTCATCATCACGCTGATCTTCTCCTTCATGTTAACTTTGTCAGACAAAACATTTCTGTAAACATACACCCATCTTTTGGAAAAATCTTTTTATGATTCTGTTTGTTTCGATTGTAAAACCTTTGATAGATAAAAGGGGAAAGTATATGTAAAAGCATCCAACTCCAAACCAATTGGCAAAGAGTGGAGAGGCCACCCAGGCTCATATACTAGTTTTGGAGGAGATAATTAATCGATGCGGGACAAACTCCAACACTCCCCCGCACGTGCGATCCCCGACTAGCACATGGAGCGGTAAACAAAGGATCCATGACACTTGGATCACAACATTATACTTCAAGTATCCAACTCCAAACCAATTGGCAAAGAGTGGAGAGGCCGCCCAGGCTCATAGACTAGTTTTGGAGAAGATAATTAATCGATATGGGACTAACTCCAACAGTATAACAAGTAGAAAACTACTTTCTGATCAAATTCAAGGGCTAAGTATTGCCTTGAATCAAGTAGACATTAGGATATTTACCAATTTGGCAAAATCCTACAAAATCATAGACCTGGATTTATCATTATTGTATGAAATATCAGTTGGAGATGCAGCGTTTGTTGACAATATCAGTCCATTAAGTCCAATATTGCGATACAATATGCACTGAAATTCTGAAGCAATAGCTTGGAGTAGATATCCATAGCAGAGATTGACGATATACATGTGCTATATGTCTCTTGATATTTCAAAATTCGCATATGTGTTTTGACTTCCTGGTTTGAGTAACCATAGGATTTTAGATAAAGCGCCGAAGCGGTCTATGCGAAATGTGTTTTTGCTAGTGAACCTTGTTATATGGAGGTGTACGATTTAGTTTCACATTGCATTTCAGGTCAGCCAATATTGGGGTGTTTATATGCTTAAAATGCTGTGGTGTACACAGAAGCCTTGGTACCCATATCTCGAAGGTAACTGCTCTAGGGATTCCCCTTCCTCTCCTCTCAGTTCGGAAGAAAGAATTCTTGACTGGAACATATGACATGATTTTTATTGTGCATGGAGACATGAACGATTGTGGTTTGTTAGTCTTTGATTCTTGACTAGCATGCTGTCTTTTGTGCACAGAGACATGTATGACTTTGACTTGTTCCTACTGGAACTATGTGTCCGTTGGTATTGGACAAGAGGTCTCTAAAAGACGTCCTCTGGTTTTCTGTTACAAAGTTTTCCTATTCCTATGAATTGTGTTTTGTAGTATTTTGATAAAGTGCGTTTGAGATCAATCTCAAATGGAGCTAAAAGGATCTGATCTTTATATTTTCACTGTGAAGACAGATTTGATTATTCAGAAGGCATGTTTTCATTCACACTGGCACAGTTAAAATGGTCCTCCTAAAATTTTGGTCAAAATGAATGCTCGAATATATGAAAATGAGGTCATTATGTCCATGTAATGTTGCATTCTTAGATTTGCTTTATTTTAAAGAGTTGAAACTGTGGAAAGACAAAAGCCACTAAGGATGGAGAAGTAAAGAGAATGTTTGAAAAAAATTGAAAGTTATATTTCCCCTCCCCACTCCTTTAAGGGATCTACTGTATCATCATTATATTGTTTATTATTAAGGTATTATCAATAATATGGGTCATTTGGTGGCTTTTGCAAGACTCTCTGAGTGTTTGATGGGCAATAACAAAATTTGTGACCAATCGCGCACTGTAGAACTAATCCATCGTAACTAAACCCAGTTGAATCTTTGCCTTTAAAACCAGTTAGTATGAGTGGAATTTGAAAAGAAGCCGATATTTTTAAGCTCACAGGATGCATGCAAGTTTTTCTGTTGTAGGTGTAGATATGGCCTCCTTAAATTTTTATCTTGTGTGCTTTAGGACAACTAAAGCAAGAATAAAAATATGAAAGCAAGCTCCATCCTGTCGGAGGTGGCCAACTTCAGATGGCATTTTACAGTTTTCTACCACATTGGTCTTCATAGTACCCAACTGTCAACTGCAAGTTTTTGTATTGTCTTCACAACACAACTTCAATTCTTCACAATGTTTTTTTCTTTGTTTTTTGGTGCTTCCCCCTGTACTTCCACCTTGCATCTTATAATTTTCTGGGCAACATTATTAATTGTGCAGGTCCTGTCTGTGACCTTAGATGAATGGACTGACGATGAAATTGATGCAATGGTTGAGGTTGGAGGAAATGCTTCTGCCAACTCTATTTACGAGGCTTTTATTCCTGAAGGGTATTCAAAACCCAGTGCAGATTCTGGTCATGAGGAGCGTGCAAAATTTATCAGGTTAGATGGAAATTTCAAAGTTTTTTTTTTTTTTGTTCGTGTTTGTTTTTTGGTTGTGGTAGTATTTTGAATATGTATTTCTCAGTATTTTTATCTCCCGTTTGGTTCAAATTGGTACATCTCCTGCTAGGCCTAGCTAAATACAAAGTGAGATCAATACCAGTCTGGTTCCTCGATGTTTTGTACTTGCCTTTGAATGGTTAAATTGTTTTTTCTTTCCTGTTTACTTGTGTCCCAGGGTTTGTTTGGAAGTTGTGAAAGATGTGGAAAGCAAAGGAAAATTTTAAAATTTTCCTCACCCTTGTTTGGTTCTTATCAAAGGAGAGGAAAATTTTTGAATTCTAACTCAACTTTCCTCTCAATTTCTCTTCAATTTTCCCTCTCACTTTCCCCTTCATTATTTTCTTTCCTTTTCCCTTTCTTTCCCTAGCTTCCAAACAGAGCCTAAACTCCTGGACTTGGTTTTCGTAGAGGAAGGGGCAACCACGTTCAATGGAGTGGGTTCAGTTGAACCCACTGAGCCTTGACAGGGCTTTTTCATATGGATGAAATGTCTTCGAAATCTCTAGTTGCATTGATTGAATCCTCTGATTTCTCCGTAAATACTAAGAATTCAGTTACCCTCTGGTTTCCAACACAGAGCTGTCTCTTCTTGGTTATCAGCCAGGGGTAGGGTTGATTGATATTGATGGAGACGATGATGCGTTAATACCCCGGGGAGAGGTTTCTGGTGTATTTTTAGCCATTGGATGAGAGAGAGAGATATATATATATATTCTTGGTTCGGAAGATAGCTATGTCTACTGCTCTAACTAGTTTTCACTGCATTATCAAATTAAGAAGAAGAGTACAACGTCAGCTGCTAGGATTATCCATCATTTTGTATCCTAGGGTTTATATCAACAAATTACTGTAGTCAAAAGAAATTCGCCTCAGGCTTGGATCTGTGAGTGCATGGGGAGGTGTCCAATCCTAATCAAGTTTCACGAACCCAACATAGAGTTAGGGTTATTAGCACCAGATGAATGGTTTAGCTGCCTTAGCATCTGCTGGTAGATAAGCTGACGTATATTTCGGGTCTAGAGATGGGCAATTTGTATTCTCTCACTTTGTCTTTTGTTTTTGTAGGTCAAAGTATGAACTGCAAGACTTTTTGAAGCCTAGCCTGCGGATCTCGTCCATTCCTCATAAAAAGAGCTCTCTCCAATCTAGTTTATCCAGGAAGATTATGGATAGCTTTCGAAGTTCAAGTTCATCACAGAATGTGGTAAACTTTGTTCAACTGCTCAACTTGTAATTTTGGGCATTATGTTGCATAAATGTTTTTGTCCCTGCATATATGTTAAGTTATTAATTTTACTGCTATCAGCCTGTGCTATACAATCATCCTAGTCCTGTCTTTTTTTGGTGCCTCATTTAATAATTTTGTCCAGTCAGCTTATTTTGAAACTGATGACAGGAAGGCATGGTGGAATTTATTGGTATGTTGAAAGTCAAAGTATTGAAAGGCACAAATCTAGCTATCAGAGATATGCTTTCAAGTGATCCTTATGTTGTTCTGACTCTTGGGCACCAGGTCAGGCGCTCTTTGTTTTTACTTCATACCTAGTGATCTATAAAACATCCACAACAACAACAGAAAACAAAGTAAAAATAAGAATGTGACATGTAAACTTTAAAAATACATAGAGTTTGTGGGCGTTTTTATACATATTACCAGTAAAAACACATTTGGTCCTTATGCTATGTGCTTCGTGCGACTTGGTTCTCAAAGTTTCAGTGTTTTCAATTTTCTTATTTCATATGCACCACACGGTGGATCATGTGACCTGGAGTCACATTCTTAATTCCTTTTGCGATTTGTGTCATCCAAACATGGCATTTCAACACTTGGGCATACCTCAGGGCCATAGATGGATTATATAAATGTTTTTGTCTCTGATTTAGATGGCCGTTTGTGCCTGGACTATTTGACTCAAATTGAAAACATAAAGGCCGATATTACAAATTTGAAACTTGGAGGACCAAAGTTACACAGTGTGGATAGTTTAGGATGGCAGGTGTACTTAAAGGCTTCTCATCTGGAACCATCCAGTACATGTATCTATTGTGCAAGCTATAGTTGGAGATTCGATCATTTGGAACATATAGATGATGATGTTTCTCAGTTTCGAAAGCTTCTTGTTACTGTTAACAGAAGGTCCAAACCACTGTTGTGAAGAGCAACTTAAATCCAGTCTGGAATGAGGAACTCATGCTTTCTGTTCCTCAGGACTTTGGCGCCGTAAAACTGGTATTCCTGTGTTTTCCAGTGTCTCTCTTAATCTGTTACAAAAATGATTTTCTTTCTGTATTTTCCTTTTCATTTCCAATAATTTGTCTTGGGATTATTGACATTTTTGCCCATTATGTTTTCGTCTACCCGCAGGAAGTGTATGATCATGACACTTTTTCAGCCGATGACATTATGGGAGAAGCTGAGGTTGATATCCAGCCGATGATAACCTCGGCAATGGCATTTGGAGATGCTGGAATGTTTGGAAACATGCAGATTGGAAAATGGCTGAAATCGAACGATAATGCCCTTGTAGAAGACAGCACTGTAAACATAATTGATGGAAAGGTGAAACAGGAGGTATCACTGAAGCTCCAGAATGTGGAATCTGGTGAAATTAGGCTAGACATAGAGTGGATTCCTCTGGACCAATAGGTGTGCATATATAATTCACATTTTCTATCTCCCATTAGTATTCAAAATAAAATTGTAATGCTGTATGGGTGATATGTAGGAGACTAGGGCATGCAATGCCTTCTTTATTTGGTAATAATTCATTCAATTTTGGAATTTCCGTGTTTTTGTACTTCTAGTTTTGGGTATTGAGAGTATACTACAACTGAAAACCAAATACTAGAAATAGCAACTGATGTTTTTTATGTTTGGGGTGTCAAGTAGATGTTTCAGTTACTCTTTTGCTCCCTATTGATACTTGCTCCAACTCCATCTTAGTTTTGACAACACCATCACTGAAGGCTATGTTTGTATTTCGATACTAGATTCAACTGAACGAACCGTTTCTCTTTCGAATTATCCAAAAGCTGCGCAGATTGTGACTCAGGCTCAGAATAGGGTAGTATGCATTTGGTGCGCAATAATTTGTTTGAGATCGATTTGTAATATAACTAAAAATGCGTTTCAAATTCTTTGTTAACTAAATAGTGTTGGTTTGAAATTGGCGCGGTATGCTTGTACAACAAGTCTATGAGAGCAAGGATATTTTATGGGGTAAAACTATTCTGTCATCCCCTTGGAAAGACTCTCCTTTCAAAATCTTTAATATTGAACAAGGATTGTTTGCAATTATCAGATCCCAAAGATTAAGCTATTTACAGCTAATTCGTTAATTACAAGTGATCATACAGTACAATTTAAAGATCATACCACTGATTTAAATTTTGCTGGTTATTGAGCAATCGGACAACTGAACAAGTCATCTTAGTTTCTGCATGAAAATCAGCTCTAGATTGGTCAGCAGCTTTGGCACGCACTTCAAATTGTTATACTAGTAAATTTATTCCTCTGTTTAATTACTAGTTGAGCAGCTAATTTCAAATGAGTTTGGTTGAGCTAATTACAAGTGAACGTTCAAGAAGCTTGGTCTATTCGCGCAATACATGCTTCTCAACTCGAGCTCAAGAAATTAACAAGGTTTATGGAGCTCCGCCCGACACCCGACGCTTAACAATATAGGTATCATCATAAAATATACTATGAATATTTCCTTATGTTGATGCTTCCTTGAATATGAAAGTAGAAGAATCCTAAGGTAAGACACACTTGAATATGAAAGTAGAAGAATCCTAAGGCAAGACACATACCCAGACTCTCGAGACTCTTATTGATGTTCACGGACCATAGTATCTATTCTAATATATGAAGGGGGATCTTTTGGTGATGACTCTTTTTTGAGGCTGACTCACATTTTGCCTTTTCCAAATTGCCATCCATAAAATCCTGTTTTTACACGTTAATTTACCCTCCAGACTTATAACTGTAAGCCCAAAAAAGTAAAACTCAAAAAATGAAACCACCCACACCCACGTATGCACTCCTTCGGTTACCAAACTCAAAAACCAAAACAGTTCTTCGATCCATGCATTCCTAGATGACAGACGAGTGCAATGCCTCCATGCATTCCGTTCATGGTCTCCTGATTGATCTACCAACCCAAGTTCCCTCCCCCCTTTGATATGATCTTCCTCTTCACATCAGTTTCCCTCGGTTCTACACACCCGAAAACCGCCATGTCGCAACTTCACCAACGCAGGTATGAATTGTCCCACTGTGTTTTCCCTTCAAAAAAAAATTCAATTCCTCTCTCAATGACATGAATCGTCCAACTGCGTTTTCCATTCAAGAGTTTGTGCTGAACTTAAAAAAAAAACGCCCTGCCCAATTCTCTCTTTCTCTCTCTCCAATTCAATAATGAGTTTTTCCAATATCTCTCTGGTACTCTTCTCTTTCTCTCAATGAATGGCATGGCTAAGGTAAAAGTAATTAGATAGACACGAAGTGGGTACAAACACAAAGAGGTTAGGATCGAAAGAGAGAACAGAGAGATGTATTATTGGAACCACACACTGACTTGGTTTTTACAAAGAAAGGGTGCCCTCCTTTTATAGGCTTAAGGATGTGAATACATACTGACACGGAAATACTGAATACTGACACATTACTGTTCTTAGTCTTTAGCCTTACATCATACGTCTGCCTACTACATCACTTATCACCACAACTACCACACATAATTGGACTTTACTATTCCACTTGGGATACATATAATTGGACTTTATTATTCACAAGACTTGTGACTCTCATAATTCACCCCTTGTCACTTATTTGAAGCCCTTTTGGATGCTTCTTAAGTGTTATTCCGAAAAAAATTTCCTTCGTTAAAAGAGGTATGCTTCTTACCTACATTTTGATTTTCCTTTCCCTATTTATTTTGTAGTAATTTGTTTCAACTCCAACCTTAGTGTAACCTCGGCTGTTGGTCTTACAAGTCCCAAATTGATGAAATATGCCCACTACCTATTGTTTATACTAGAAGAGGCCGGAGCACACGCGATACATGTGCAAGTCGAATTTTGTTAAAATTTGTGAAAATTAGATCAAACAATAAACAAGAAGAAATTTTGTCATTTGACTTGCAGACGCATCGCGTGTGTCCCGGCATCTAGTAACAATAGTACAATTTCAGGTCCAATCATATCCCAATGGGCTAAAAAATGGAAAATGCTAATACCACCCCAATGGGTTGTCAATAAGACAGAAAAATATCAAAAAGATATATAGTAGTACTGTAGTTGTTTTTGTGTGTGTGTGTGTGTGTGTAAGAGTGCCTTGAAAAGTGTTAAATGTGCATCAGAAACTGTGTTTTTTTTATTCTTCTTGTCTTATTCTTCTAAGTCGGAATCGTCTGTTTCCCACCAGTCGAATCCTTCTTCTATGCCTAAGCATTCTTCCAAATCCATTTTGTCTTCTAGTTATTGGAGGCAGGCTTTTAACCGTTAAAAAATAGGACTAGTGCTGCCAAGGATGAAATCAGGATTTCATAGACGAGGGGGCCAACTACAACATGAACAACAAGATTTTGAAATATTAAGACTCAAGAATAAAAATACATATATGAATAAATAATACCCAATACAAAACACAATATCTAGGTGCTCTTAATAAATCAAAAACAACTAAAAGGCGAAAAAATAAAAGTTTCTCAATGCATTATACGTCAGTCACATATCAAGATGGAATGCGACGCTCCCTTGGATTTCGAAAGTCATCTATGATTGATTCGGAACTAATTTTCGCAGCAATTCCTTTCTCAGTGAATATAACAAAAGCATCTGTGAGACACTAATTCTCTATTTTGTTGCGATTTTTACAATATTCATAGTTAAAAATGCATTTTTATGCTACCATTCTTTAATCAGTGGAGGACCATCATGTATAGTTTTTGTAGAGGATTCTGATCTCAGCTCAGCTTCTGCAAACTTCAAAATATTTGGGAATTTGCCCAAATTCTGATTATTTAACACAATTATTTTCACCGCAAGATTCACCTGCCGGATTGTTGCCAAGTCATCGACGTTCACGATAAAAGTGGCATCATCTTCAAGGTCCACAACAATTGAATCAAGTCTGCCAAGAGCTGCACCCATTGCCGCCGGCAGTCCAAAATCCACGGCTCCGAATCCACCAGAGGTAAGCCACTGCCCTGACCAATCATAATCATACTGTTGAGCAGCCCACATTCGATGCTGCCCAGAACCAATGATTACAATCACGTTCCTACCTATTCCTTTCCGTTAGCATGTCAAAAACCTCACGAATTGCATACTCTGAGTGAATAACATCTCCAGAGCTCAGAAAGGTCACCTTGCGCTGCATATATTGCTCCTCTAATTCCATCCTCCATTCAGAAAAATCAAGCGTATAAAACTTACCTCTTTTACCCTCCAAGACATTATTCAGAACTTTGAGAGTAGATTTCACATCTGCACAAACCGACACATGTGAATGCTTACTTTTTCCTACCTCAAACGGATCAACATCAATGTGAACAATCTTGGCTCGACTAGCAAAAGCTTCAAGCATACCCGTCACACGGTCATCACAGCTGACCCCAAAAGCAAGCAACAAATCACTACTTTCCACAGCATAATTGCCACAAACAGTACCATTCATTCCAGGAGACATACTGTCCGAAACCGTGTACCCCCAAACATCCATTAAAGTAATCGCAACTGGAATCCCGGTAACCTCCACAAACCTCCTCAACTCCTCACTCGGATTCCGCCACCCATCACCCACATATAGAACAGGTTTTTTTCGACTCCGATATAAGCCTAACAATTTGTTCTAAATGGCTCTCTTGAGGCTCTCTAGGAAAATTAGCCCTAGGTAACCTCATGGGTTGGTCCCAATTGGGTACCACCCATTGTTTCTGTATATCTATCGGTATATTAATCAAAATTGGGCTCGGACGGCCCGAGGAAGCGAGAAAGAAAGCCTCTCGCACAACTCTAGCGATATCTCCTACATCTTGAACAAGGAAAATGTGTTTAGTGATAGACCTAGGTACCTCAACAAATAGGGTTTCCAGAGAAGGATCTTGTCCGGTGATGGCGACGATCGGGACGCTGTCGATCATGGCATGGGCGAGGCCAGGGACGAAGTTGGCCGTGGCGGAGCCCGAGGTGGCAATACAGACCCCGGGGAGGCCGGAGGCGCGTGCGTAGCCCTCGGCGGCAAAGATACCGCCCCGCTCCTGGCGGGAGAAGACGTTGCGGATGGTAGGGGAGCGGTTGAGAGCCTGGTGGATATCCATTGACGCGCCGCCGGGATAGGCGAAGACGACCTCGACGCCCTCCCTCTCGCGGGCCTCGACGAGTACGTCACTTCCCTTTCTGGGTATGTCTCCGGAAGCGGCGGAGGCTTGGGCCACCGCGGTGGTGGTGATGGGTTTGGAGTAGGAGCGGACACTGGAAATGTGGGGAGAGGAGAGTCTTAGGGCTGGAAGAGGAGGGTATTGGAGATTATTAGGGTGGCGCGGGCGGCAGAGAAGTGGGGGAATTGCAGGGGGAACTCGAAGCTTGTCGATAAAGTCTAACGCCATAACTGAATTCTTCAAGAGAGAGAGAGAGAGAGAGAGAGAGGAATTTCTTGAGAGTCTTGGCAAGAGTCTTCAGCCACAGTTTTCTCAGAATGATTACTTTCCTCAGTTTACACAGGGTGGAACCAGATTCAATTCCAATCGAAATAAACCAAGAGGTCAAGTTTTTGTTCCCTTTTCTAAGCCAGGATGTTGTCAAATTTGTGGAAAGGATAATCACACAGCATGTACATGTTATTATAGAAATGCACAGTCCACATTCTTTCCTCCTCCACCACAAGGATATTTGTCTTCCTCAGGGTTTCATCAGCCTAACATGTGGAGATCTGAACATCCATCTCAGTTTTCTGCATCACCACAGTTTCCTTATGGACCACCACAGCAATCTCGTGGCTTTACTCACCCAGGACCTCAAGCTCATTTTGTTCAGTCTGGTTTTCCATCCTCTTACAGTGGTTATCCCAGAGATTATCATAGTGGCTTTGGTGGCTACAGTCCTCCTGTTCCTTCAGGCTTAGAGGGGTTTTCTTCAGGATTTGATGGTTTTGGTGGGAATGGTGGCTACAGTTCTCATGTTTCCTCAGGTCCATCAGCCTTTTCTACTTCTTATGCCCCATCTTCAGGAGTTTCTGCTTCTAGTTCGTCTCAGAATTGGTATTTTGACAGTGGGGCTACCAACCATGTAACTCCACATGCTACAAATCTGACTCAAACTCAGCCTTACACTGCAGGAGCTGGTGTGATGGTTGGGAATGGTAAGTCATTACCTATTACCTGTGTAGGAAAAGGGGTCTTACCTACTCCAAGTGCCAGTTTTCATTTAACTAATGTTTTGCACACACCTGCCATCACTCAAAATCTTCTTTCTGTCTTTCAATTTGCCAAAGATAACAATTGTTCTCTAACTTTTACTTCTTCTGGTTATGTCATTCAGGACAACCAGTCTCATCAGATTCTATACCAAGGCCCATGCCACAAGGGTCTTTATCCTATCCAGACTTGCTCTGAGCTTGCTTCTACTCAGGTTCCTATAGCTTTTCATAGTAATAAGACTGTGCCATCCTCATCTGCCACTTTGTGGCATCAGAGGCTTGGTCATCCAAGTTTCCCTCTTTTTCAAGCTTTAATAAAGCAATTTGACTTGCCTGTTACAAAGCCATTTGATGTTTCTTGTTATAGATGTCACAGTGTGAAAAGTCACAAACTGAGTTTTCCTCTTTCTGTAACACAATCTGTTCACCCATTTGATCTATTGCATATGGATGTTTGGGGGCCTGCTCCTATACCTTCTGTCAAAGGTTTTAGATATTATCTGCTCATTATAGATGATTGTACTAGATATTCTTGGTTATTTCCTTTACACTACAAATCTGATGTTAAGCTAACCCTAACTCAGTTCAAAGCTTATGTGAAAACTCAGTTTCACACTACTGCAAAGATTGTGAGGTCTGACAATGGAAAGGAGTTTGTTAATCACTACCTTACTGATCTTTTCCTCACTAGTGGTATCATTCATCAGACCTCTTGTCCACACACACCAGAGCAAAATGGTGTGGTGGAAAGGAACCATCGACATCTTATGGATACTACTCTTACTCTTCTTCATCAAGCTGGTATGCCTTCTCAGTTTTGGCTTGAAGCCTTGTTCACTACAGTTTACTTGGCTAATAGGCTTCCTCATTCTTCTTTGAAGTTTCAAGTCCCTTTTGTTCTTCTTTTTCATACTCAACCTGACTATCTTACTCTCAAACCTTTTGGCTGTGCTTGTTTTCCCTGGTTAAAACCATATCATTCACATAAGTTGCATCCTAAGTCAACCCCATGTGTGTTTTTTAGGCTACTGCCCTGCTACTAAGGGCTATAGGTGCTTGGATCCTGTGTCTCAGAAAGTTTTCATTTCAAGACATGTTAGGTTTATTGAGAATGATTTTCCTTATTCCACTTTACTGTCTAACTCTCTTTCTTCACACCAGACTGGGTCAGATTTGTCTACATTTACAGTTCCTCTTACTAGTTTTACAGATATTCTTGTTACAGTCACCCCTCCAAATCCCCCAGCTTCTCCTATCTTATCTTCTTCTTCTTCTATTGTTCCAACACCCATTTTTGAAAATACTTCCTTTCCTATTCAGTTTGGTTCTATTTCAGTTCCAGCTGTTGCTTCTTCTTCACCTAGCTCTTCTCATCCCTCTTCTAATTCTCATTCAGTTGAGTCAATTGTCTTACCAGGTCCTTCTCATTCTATGAGAACTCGATCTAAGAATGGAATTTTCAAACCTAGACATCCTCTCTCTTTGTTTACTTCTGTGTCTTCTTTACCTACTAAAGAACCATCTCATTTTTCTGATGCCATTCATCATCATGTCTGGCAAAAAGCCATGGCAGAAGAGTATGAAGCATTGGTTAAACAGGGTACTTGGCATCTTGTTCCTCCTCTTACACATGGTAATATCATAGGCTGCCAATGGATTTATAAAATTAAAAAGCATTCAGATGGTTCTGTAGCTCGATATAAGGCAAGGCTTGTGGCCAATGGGAACCAGCAAGAAGCCGGCATGGATTTTATTGAGACTTTTAGTCCAGTAATAAAACAACCAACTCTCAGGGTGATTCTCAGTCTTGCTGTTCATCATAAGTGGTCTTTAAGACAGTTGGATGTTTCAAATGCTTTCTTACATGGTGTTATTAATGAGGATGTTTACATGAAGCAACCCTTAGGGTATAAGGATCCAATTCATCCTACTTATGTGTGTAAGCTTTCCAAGGCTCTTTATGGACTGCGGCAAGCTCCACGGGCTTGGTATGCTATGTTCTCCAGTTATCTCATTGAGCTCGGCTTCTGCTCTAGCAAGGCAGATACTTTTCTTTTTCTTTTGCCTCAAGCCAGCAACATTACTATTGTGTTGGTATATGTGGATGATATAGTAATTACAGGTAGTGATTCTACCTACATCACTGATCTCATCAGTCTTCTCAGTAAAAAGTTTGTAATGAAAGACTTAGGCTCTCTCAATTACTTTCTGGGTCTTGAAGTTCATTCCACTTCTTCTGGTTTATTTTTGTCACAAGCCAAATATGCCACTGAGCTTTTGCATAAAGCTGGGATGATTGACTGCAAGCCAAGTGCTTCCCCTGCCTCTGTCAAACCTGGTGTGCCACATCCTGATTCTTTATTTGATGATATACATTTGTATCGAACTCTTGTGGGCTCTTTACAGTACTTGACCTTAACCAGACCAGAAATCTCCTATTCTGTGAATGTTGCTTGTCAACATATGCATTGTCCAAAGGTGAATGACTTTATCGCTGTCAAAAGGATTCTCAGGTACATCAAGGGTACAGTGCATCAAGGTCTGCATTTTATTTCCAGTCCCTTGTCTCTGTCGGCCTATGCTGATGCTGACTGGGCAGGAGATCCTATTGATAGAAGGTCTACTACTGGTTTTGGCGTTTTTATGGGCTCTAATCTTGTGTCTTGGTGTGCCAAGAAACAACATACAATGGCTAGATCATCCACCGAGGCTGAGTACAGGGCCATGGCACAGACTGCTGGAGATGTGGTTTGGTTGGTACAACTATTTTCTGAATTACGTATTCCTTTGTCATCACCACCTATCTTGTTTTGTGACAACAAATCTGCTATGGCCCTTGCCTCTAATCCTGTCTTCCATGCCAGGACTAAGCACATAGAGATAGATTATCATTATATCCGTGAACAAGTGCTCAGTAAACACATTGTTTTGTCTCATGTTAGTTCTGAGGACCAAATAGCAGATATCTTTACAAAGCCACTCTCAGTATCTCGATTTCAGGTTCTCAAGTCCAATCTCATGGTTGGTGATCCTCCCATGAGCTTGCAGGGGTGTGTAGAGGATTCTGATCTCAACTCAGCTTCTGCAGCTACAAGCTTGGTTTCCACCTCAGCTTCTGAGCCTTGGCTCAGCTCAAATGCTTCTATATCAGCTCCTGTGGTTCCCACTTTCACCAAAGGAATGCTTTCCACGTCAGCTTGTTAATGGAGAGTTAGTTAGAGTTTGTTTCGTTTAGTTAGTGATTAGTTTCATTCAGTTAGTGATTAGTTGGGGTAATTAGCTGATGTTAGTGGAGGTAATCAGCGGTTATTCAAATCTATAAAGGCTTGAGGGCCTGATCTTGGTACGGCAGAATCAGAAAAATGAAATGAGAAATACTTTCCCTTCTCTCTCTTCTTTTCCTTTTCTCTTTTCAGTTCTTGAGGTTTAGTTTCGTTTGTGAAGAATTCAGAATTTCCTTAGTTTTGATGTTCAAAAAATTATATTAAAAATTGGGGAAATTTTGAACCACGGGAAGGCCCTGGCCATGAAAGACACTACAGCCTAGTTTTCCAAAAAAAGGCCAGGGCTTTTTTCTATTTTGTTCATTCAATTTTTTTCGTATTTGTTAGTTTTGTGTTAAATTTTTGTGTATTGTTGGTTATCTCACAAGAAGAATTGGAAAAGTAAAAAATTATGACTTCTACCATTTTTTTTATTTTTTTGTAAATATTAAAATTTTTGCACTTTTAGTCTAAAAAACTGGGCTAAAATTGCTAAAATTTGGAAATATCTAGAAAAAGTTGGATAAAAGTCATAATCTTTTACTATTTCGATTCCTTTTGTCAATACAAACAAACAATTCACAAAAAATTGACATAAAAATAATAAATGTTTGATGTGCCTGATTCTATATACAAGCACATACAAGATTCCCACACCAGCACTCGAGTCCATGTAACAGCTTTGGACCTATGGTGGGCCCTCAGTCATGGGGTGTATGAGTAAACCCTGAACCCCAGAGCCAGCTTTGAGAAAAAGCTAGTAGTAGCACGGGGTGAGTATCTTTTTACGCAACTTTTTATATTTAAATGTTAAAAAGTGTACTAAAAGTTATTTTTTTGAACCGAATGTTAAAAAAAATATAAACATTTTATAATCACAAATACTTACACAAACTCATTCATATTTGCATTGTAGCCTACACATATTACACCTCTAGTGTATGTGGAAGCCACCGAAAGATGTGAGTAAGTGTGTAAAGTGTTTGTGTGATTTTATAACTATTGAAAAAAAAACGGTTTTTTTTTTTAACTGAATGTTAAAAGTACCTTTAAAAAAATAAAAAAAAGGAACTGAATGTTAAAAGTTAAATGAATTACTGTACTGTATAACTTCAGAGTATGTTTGGCACAAATTATTCTTTTGAATTATATATTATGTATAAGAAATTATGGATTGTGACATACTCCATTATTAATATCTATGCGTAGGGTGTTTCCACTGAGATTTTTGTGCAACAATTTATGCCATTTAATCATTTTGTTCACACTAATTGATAAATTTTGGCATTTTAGCATCATGTTCACACTAATCAATAATTTATTCACAATAATCAACAACTTATTCACACTAATCAATAACTTATTGGTTAGTGGAAACAAGTAACAACTTGTCAATAACATCTTCTCCTTAAATTATTTACCACCGGAAACATGGCCTAAATATTTATAGGAATACACCTAAATGAATTTGTATAATATAAACAGTATGATTTCTATATAAATAAAGAAATATATAAATAAATAGGTATGTAAATAATATGAACCTAGAAATATATATATGGGTGTATCTAAAATATATAAAGACATTGTATATGCTTTGGTATAAATTCATGCAATTTGTTAAAAGGTGAAGAGCAAACTAATCTCAAAAACTTGAGAATTCAGAACAAGAATTTAAAAAGAAACCTAGTTTTCAGTAGTTTGTTTTCTCACATGATCAAAACACAAAATGGAGTGTCAGTGGCTAAAACTGGAGTGCCAAAATCAATTTCCTTTCAGTAACGCTTTATGTTGATAATGTATTTTTCTAAAATTCATGCCAAACTCTTTAATAATGAAAATTTAAAATCAGGCTCCAAAATGCCCGTCATATAGGCCACCTAGGCTGATTTTGGCTTGAGTAGATATTTTCTAAAATTCGTGCCAAACTCTTTAATAACGAAAATTTAAAATCAGGCTCCAAAATGCCTATCATATAGACCACCTAGGCTGATTTTGGCTTGAGTGGATAAGTTGTCTTATTGACTTATTCAGGTCCAAAAAGTTGACGTATGGAGAGTGTCTTTTTGAGCCGGTTGGATGCACAATGGAGCATTCTTAAAATAACAATTATCCCCATAGACTGACCAAGCCTGTGGAAACCCTACATCTGGAAACCTCGCCCCATTGAGTCAAATTAGTCCTTTAGTGAGTCGTTTAATGAGTCCAAATTTCATTCTTTGGACTCAGTAGGTGAGATTATGATTGTTTAAGGACGAAATAAGTGATTTTGGTAGTTTAAGAACGAAGTAGAAAAATAGTTGATAGTTTGAGGGATTAAAAAATAAAAAAACTCTTAACTAAGTAATTCTTCATCTTTCGATGAGTTATAGCGTCAAGACGAATGACTTTGTTGTAGTATCTTGTAGTGCTCATCCCATTTCTTCTTCTTTTTTCGGTTTTTGGCTCCGTGCTCTTCATATCCTTAACAGCCCATATAAGTTTGACTAATTGGGCCATAAGGAGTTTTAGGTTCTATAATCTGGTCTCGGCTTCCTTCCTATTGGCAAGTAATTGGAAGTGTGTTATACTCTTCCATGCAATATAGCTATAAAACTGTATTTCTATGCTTATATCTATCTGCACAAGTACAGAGCACTTGGAGGATACTAATTTCAGTTTCTCGATTTGCTAATCTAGCTCTCTTTTCGTTTCATGTTTTATTCCATTTCTGCGAGTCTGTGACACTAGGTTGTGAGATTATCCTCTACGAAGACACAGATTTCCAATAGGCAAGTATCATGGGTGAGTTCAGCTTTTTTCAAGCAGACAAACAGATAAAATATCACGCGTCTTTGTTTAGCGTTGCATAGAGTGTATCATCCTCTTTTCAGACAAATTTTGTACTGGCATATTGCATGTTTGTAACATGGATGAGGGGTCATCACATTTCCCCATTGGTATTCAGACATCAGTTATAAACTTATAAATTCTGCTCCAGAAAGACAGATTCCCTACTAATTTTCCTTCTGTATCACATGGAGTCATTTGTATTCAGACATCAGTCATTTGTTTTTTGTAGGTTGTCAACCCCTTCCAATCTAGAAAGAGTAATCTTGGGTTGAAGGCTGCTAATTTCTCTTTCGTTATAGAAAGAACCTTAGTTGAATTGAGGTACACCACAACGAAACCTTAGCCAAAAGTCCCAGGGAATTCTCACTGTCCACTCATTTCTTCCCAATGGGTAGCCATTAAACAACCAGACTTGCATACGTAGCAGCCAAGAGCAATGAAATGGGTGGAGTTTGGCGAGATTTGTGGTTTCATCATTTCTGCCTCGGAAAAATGTCAATTCATCAACCTCAGATGGCCATCGATGGAAGTCCTCTATACTTCATTACAATTGCACGACACAAGTAAATTTCATATTAACAGCAAAATAATTTTACTTATACCATACAGGTTGTACTTGATTACCAATATATGTGAACTTACCAATATATATGAGCCCACACCTGGACAATTAACTCTAGGAACTGAAGTTAAACAACATCAACATCTACGGCGTCACACATGTCAACTACAACCTCTGGTTCAATGAGGCGATTCCGCAATTGTGGTTGTGGACCATGCATTGTAAAGATTTCCAGCTCATCTAAAAATCCGACCGGGCCATCTTTGCTATAAGTGTGTCTGCAAGAAAAAGTAAGTTAACATAATCTTTCGTAAAGCACGACTCCAGTTGACCACCTAACTATAGCACACTAACCTTTCGTTAGTTTAACCAGCCCTGCACTACATGGATTGGATGGTGCGACGAATACGCAGCCAACATAATTCACCGACAATTTGCCACATGACGAAGAACCTGAACGTGGCAGTCGCATGGCTGAGGTGACAACCCTTCGGGATGAAACAATCCCTGTTGTAATATGTATTCTACAATGAAAAATCAGAGTTTCCTAACAATCCTTAAAAACCCTAACAATATGAATGTGAATCACAAGTTATACTACCAGCAAAAACTACGCAAGCAATTAATCCCACAATACAGAGATATACGTGAAAAATCCCAGAATGGGTAAAACCACGGAAATGAATCAAATCACTATAAACATTGTGTAGTTACAGATATACCTATCCAAACGATGTAAATCCTCAAAACGTTCTAAGTACCACCTGCCGAGTCACACGTATACCGCACCCAGTGATCTTGATTGCCAACGGCCTTGAATCCACAAGCCTTCCAATAGAACTAATAAAAATAGCTCTCAAAAATACCTGTTGCTTCGATATACCGCACACATCTCTTTTTCTCTTATCATACGTGCCTACGGCACTATGCATTCCTGTTGGAAAGGGATGGCAGTTGTGTGATTTAGGTGAAAACCATAGGCACTTAACCGGGAAGTGAAAGGATGCACTACAGCCTTTGGATCAAATGAATCTAAGTCGTTCCAACAACTTGTCCTCACACCCTTCTGTTTTATAATAGAGATAATATATGTTGCTTGCCCCACGTTGCTTTTACTGCCTCTTTTCTTTTTATATGGCTGTGGTAAAACCCTAGGAATGAAAAGTCCATGTCCATAATTAGTCCTCTTGTGTTGACTTTTTTTTTTTTTACATTACTTCTCTCATTTAGAAGGCAGTAGATTCCGATTGATATCCAAATCAATTCCTCTATCGATCCGTCTTCACCAAAATTCATCTCGCTGTAGTTGATCCCTTTTTATCCAATTTGCTCACTCTCGATTACAAATAAATATGATTCCTTCCACTCTAATCCTATGCAGACTCACTAGCCTATAAAAAATAATTAATAAAATTACAACTCGATAAAAATTATGTGTTTTGTCAAACGGAATTGCCAATACATAGAGACTCCGGAATTTGGTCCTTACATACAAGTCGTTCAATTAATCCGTATGTAATATGCTTATGGTTTCTAATATCCAAGGACATTAACGAACTTGTGTATTGTTTTATGAGGTCTCTGACTAGGGTTAATGTAGTTTGTGTCGTATTTTTGTACTTGTAACTATGTCTGGAAAAGCTTCCTGTGGGTTCAGTGGAGGCAGCATCCGTACGACCACTTGGTTCAGCTTGACTTCCTTTTGTGGTTAGGGCAGGGGGGAAGAGGAATACATGGAGAGTGCAACCGCTCGTTCTGAGTGAAAGATGGCATAAAAGAGCGTAGAGGTCTTTATCAAGTGGTGTTCTAGTTGGCTACACCAATGGGAATTCTGAGGTCTCCCGAATCAACAGGGAACCATTTCAGCCAGCACCAAAGAGTATGGTAGAAGCTTGATCGCTTGTTCCTCTCGCTCTTTCTTCGGTGCTACCTTTACCTTCCTGGCGCTCCTTAGGTAAGAACATGTGTTATTACGAAGACTCTTAATGTGTGTTGGTTGAAATTATGAAAATGGTGATGTTATCTTGTTATGGTTCCTTGTGTTTTCTTTAAATTCGTCATTATTTGTAGCTGTAAGTTGTCTGAATTATACCCCATCCCTTATTACTAACGTGTGTTGTGCCTCATTTGTTGTCCAAAAATTGGAAGAAATGGTTTCACCTTGGAAGGGTTATAGTCCTAGGAAGAGGGGAGGAAGCTCAAGTGCTCCGAACCAACTTGCCCCGGCATATCCAAACATGAAACTTGACGTATCTGTGCCTCTGTGGCTGGTTCGGTATTTGTAGGACAATCCCAGGAAACTCGACGTGTTTGTGGACTTTCCAAATGACTACACGAGGATGAAGTTCATTCAATCTGGGCATGTGGCTGCTATGATAATGGCACAAGCGAAACCAAATCCTTACGGCATTCCCCCTCCTCTCGACCCATTCCCACCTGACTTCTATTAATTATGCACATGATATTTGTATGGTGACAATGTAGTGCGATTGTAGGCTATGCTTTAAGACTTCTGTTTTTCATGGGATTTGATGTATGCAGGGCCTTCTGCATCAATGCCTCTCTCTGGTGCATAGCTTCTCTAGTTTAAAGTTGACTTTTTGCTATTGCGAGGCCAACTAAGCAAAGGATGTTTTGGCCAAACACGCAGCGCTACAGCAGAATGGTTTTGTGGTATATAGTTTGCCCCCCCCCCCTAACTCTTTGACTCATATTTTGTTGTATGATAGTTGTAACATCGCTGCTGGTTTGAATTTCTTTCCATTTCTCTTAATCTATTACTTCCCTTAGCCAAACAAGTGTTTTTAGTGGGATTACCCGAGAACGAATTACCAAAAATCTTGGACTTGAGATTAGATTATGAATCTCTAAGGACTGTGTATCCACCATTTGAAATGCACAAAATGCCATTTTCCTACTCTACAGTTCCACTCACCTATCAGCATTCAACGCGTTACACTATGCAGACTTGCTGTAATCGAGGTTTTTATGTGTAGCTCCTGTTTTGGACCCCCTCGTCCCGTGCACTCCTGAAAAAAACGGAAATGCACTGTTAAGAATTTCTGGAATATTTTCTCAAAATTGACCCTATAAAAGTGTCTAAACCACTAAAACCAAATTATAGGAAAATGCACCATAAAACCCTATGAAAGTGCCTAAACATAAACCCTAGGGTACCCTATGAAAGTGCCTAAACATAAACCCTATGAAAATGTTTAAACCACTAAAACCCTATAATAGAAAAGTGCACCCTAAAATCCTATGAAAGTGCCTAAACCCTTTCATAGGGTTTAGTGAATTTTAATAGTATTTGAAAGGTAAAAGGGTAATTTTATCATGAGGTTGTACTTGGCCTTCTATATCACTTCCTTCACCATGGACCCCGACATATAATTCTGCTATCCTGACTTTTTGTCATATAACATCACATTTTTAGAATTAATACCTAATGAAATGGGTCAATTTGCAGAATAGTGATAGCTCTAATACCAAAAGGGTTAAGTTCAAAATCTTAATACTCACATTTGAAAACCGACTTGCAAGGATCAGTGGTCAAAAGCTTGTATTCGCATGATCAAGCTCTCACTAACCTGTTCGGCTAAATAAGCCAACTAGCTTATTTTTTTGTCCTTATTCAAATTTTTTTCGTATTTGTTAGTTTTTCGTCAATTTTTTTTGAGATTATTGCATCGTCATGACAAGAAGAATCTAAAAAGTAAAAAATTACGATCGAAATCTAATTTTTTGAATAAAGACAAAAATAAGCCAATGAGCCAATTTTTTCGTCTCATTAAAAAAATGGATTTCGATCATAATTTTTTACTTTTTAGATTCCTCTCGTCATGACGATGCAATAATCTCCAAAAAATTGACGAAAAACTAACAAATACGAAAAAAAATTGAATAAGGACAAAAAAATAAGCCAGTTCGGCTAAATAAGCCGAACGGGGTTATCTCAGAACAAATTGCACATTTTAAATCTTAGAAAACGCCAAACACAGATCCGTAGAAGTAGAAAAAAGAGAAATGAACAGCTCAACTGAACAAAACAAAGACAGAACAGAACAGCATGCACAGAAGTGATGCAAACCACACTAACCAGGCGAAGATTGTGTAAATACAAGGCCATAGCCAAGGGAAAAGAGACCATAAGTAGCAGAAATAACAACTTCTAGGGTATGGACGACGTTGTTGGCATTGAAGATGAGGCAGGAGGTTCCCTTTGGAGCTCCTTGACAACAGCAGCCAATGCCTCAGGATTTAGGCCCATATCACACAGGGCAATGAGGACAGAGAGGGTGTGACGATCAAGTCCAGTGTCAAGAATGTTCGACATGTGAAATGCTAGGTCTAGAGATTCTAGGGCAGTGCGTGCAGCCTCTGGATCCATGAGAAAAGACTTTAACAGTTGATTTCCGTCTGGAAGAAAAAGGTGTTCTAGTTTGGCACAACCTCACAATAAGAAACCTGAAAAATTAAAAATAAGAGAGGTCAAATCCAACATGCTGTATTATATGAAATTATAGGGAAGACAAAGCATGCAAGCATTATGGATCTTCACAGAAACACACAAAAGAAAGCTTTTATGGTCATTGGACACAACCATTGTATGACAAATTACTGCAGAAGCAATGAAAAATGAAACATATTTGCCTATGAGCTCGTTGTAGTTAACAGAATACAATATTGCAATGCACCAAGACTCTTGTAGTAACTCAGACAAAAAGTTCAACCACCATTGAATATTCACATAGATGGTGCCAAACTTGCACAATGGGCGTAGCGAAGAAAAATATTAAGGAAATTGCTAAAAGTTTCTTGCAGCTGGGCAAGTGGAGTGGTAGCCTAGTGGTAAGTATCATATACTCCCATGCATTTGACAGGGGTTCAAGCCTTACTAACAACAATACTGACTTTCATCAAGGAAAAAAGAAGTTTCATGCTGCCAAAATTTCCAGTAGTTGAAGGGCTTTCGAGTAACTTTTTGGGAGGCATATGCCTTAAGAGAGTGTTGTATCTGCCGTTGTTTTCGTTATAAAATACAAGGAATATATGTATAAAGAAAGAGAATAACAGAATTAATGAAAAGGGCAATAACAGGGAAAATGAGAAAAAGTTACATGAAGGAAAATTCACCCATTAAAAGAAAAATTACATGCTCAACTGAAAAGGGAAATTTGAGAGAAATTTTGATAAGGAAAGCGCATAAACATATGACAATGAATCCTAAATTTCTAATAAAGCTTCTATACAAACACCAGAGCTTGTCCTACATTGTTCAATTATAACTCCAATCTAATATAAGATCCTGGACAACCCCTCCATAAATTGACAATTGCCTTTGAGTATGATGGTTTACAACAAGGAACATACATTCTCATTTCTCAATATCATCAACCAAGTATGTTCTCCTTGCAAGATGTTTTCCATTAACTCCTAAAACTCCACATTCTTCATGTTTGCATATAAGACAGATCAGATAGAACAGGTATGATGAGAAAGACTAGAAACTACTCCTGGCAGAAAAATGGCACTACAGAGGATGTGATCCTAGATTCCTAGACAGCGAAGTCCTTTTCCTTGGAGATAAAACTTCTCCCTAATTCTACTTTGTGGTTTCTCCCACATTTATTTCCCTAAAAAGCCTTCCTTGCCTTGGGATGACTCCCAAGGGGTTTTCTACGTTTGGAACAGGCACAGTGAATCTCCATAAGTTTACTTTGAGGTTTCTCCCACATTTATTTTCCTTGGTTTGGACTATCAGCTTTCCCCTCCTAACCGGCCTGCCGCAGTTTGATCCCCAAGGGGTTTCCTATGTGTGGAACAAGTAAAGCGAATTTTTTTCTGGCCGACCTAGATTTTCCCAAAATAAGCGGGATATGACAGAATAGATTATACTTGAACGAATAAAGTGCGGTAAGTCGGTAACCATTAAAATCCTTATTAGGAGGCCCACTGCACCCATGACCCATGTCACGCCCTCGTTTTTTTTTTAAAAAACAAAAACAAAAACAATGCAAGTTTCATAAATAACGTCTCCACATTATCCGTACATAATTACCCAAAAGATTTCCCTTATATGTTCCATAAACTGTCATAGTTACAAAGGGTACATAGCCGGCACCATGGCCTCAGGCACTATAACCAAACGAAAGAGTGAATTAAGTTATGAGTTTTACAATCATACTAAGGCTGCAAGGGCCAATAAAATTAAAGTTTGTTCCCAAAAGATGATGATCGAGTAATTCCTCATGCAAGCTTTCAAAATAATTGCTTCATGTCAGGCATGCAAAGCACCCACATCAATGCCTTTGATTTGCACCTGAAAAATGAAGGGTTGAGCATTCACTTGCCCAATAGGAAAATCTCCAATAACCCTACATGCATATGAGATGGTGCATACGAAGGCAATTTAATAAACTCAACGATGAATGATATTGCTTAGAAAAAAGAGTGTGTCCGACCTCTTCATTTAATCTACCTCATAACCCACTCACACACAAACACACACTTCCTCCTCACTATCTGCCTCAAGCTACTTTGTCATTTTAAGAAAAACATAGTCTTCACACCCTTACAACGAAAGTATCATTATCTCATATAAATAATAGTTATGAACTTATGAACGTCTCTAGTAATATCCATTGATTCGTGTCCGAATAGCCATAGATTGAGGCACCGAGTGCTTTATTGTTTCCTCAAAATTTCCAAGGTCTGACCAAAAAAAAAAAGGTTCACTGGTTCCCATTTCGATTTCTCATTTTAACCAATATTAGGGTCATCACGGCCTCTCCCGAGTCTTTTCCCATTTCAACATACGTCTGACACATGCGTGATCCCAACCACACGATATTAACTATAATGGATTCGACAAACAAACAATAACGAGGATAACGGCCAATCCCGTCCACTTATTCACATCACCATAATAAACTCAACAACTATCATACATCAATACCACAAATGCCCGCAAAAGCATAAAAGTCCTCATATTCGCAGCTACCGTATCATCGATTAGACTATAACATCACCGCGTATCATAAATGCATAACAAAGCTTCACCTCATGAATACATATAAAAACAAGTTGACTAATTCCCTTAGTAACAAACAATACGACCATAAATCCCAAAGTTAACAATCTACTACAGTGATTAGAGTAGGAATAAGAAACTAGATTCTTATTAGAAGCCCGATGTAAATTCGATTTAATTTCCCAAGTCTTATCCCATTCCAAGACAGTAAAGACTCTGAGTGTCCCTAGAGTATTGTTCGTATGGGTTTCGCAGTGTAGAGGATTAAGTTAGAGGTGTCAAGAACGCATTAAAAAGGATCGGAGGTGGTTCGGAACGAACAAAGGGCAAAGGAACAATCAAAAACTGCCCAGAAAAAGGTCAGGTATCGATACCCTATACTTGGGTATTGATACTCCAAGTCCAAAATTCCAGATTCAATACTGGTATCGATACCCTTCATCATGGTATCGATACCACGAGCACAAACAACGTTTCCTGCAGCTTTTTGATAGGTTTCGGACCAATCAACAGGACGAACGATCATCTACTCAACTGAGGTTAACTACAGCTCTTACACGTTCCTTCATCACTAAACTTCGCCACCAAAACCCCTCTATCACATCACAAACTCAACACATCAGAGTGTACCAAAATCACATCTAGGTTTCGGCCCTTATTCATGGAACGAGAATTTAAAGAAGGATTAAACGTAAACATCAACACATAGATATATAGAGGGAGAGGAGAAATCCCTACCGAAAGGGTTTGAGCAAAACCCCCGAAAGATTAATCAAGCCCTAGCCTCCAAAACTTCAAAATCAACCGAAATACGCATCCTCCAAGCGAAACCCACGAAATTCAAGGCTTGAACCCCGTGCGGAAGACGAATTGGAGGTTGGTTTGTGTAGGTTTTGATTGGTTTTGGTGGATTTTTGGTTGAGAGAGTGAGAGAGAGAGAATTTCGGGAGAGAGTAGAGAGATAGCCGAATGAGAGAGTGAGAAAAGGGGTGTGCTGTGTCGAGGGAAGAGAGAGTGAGAAATGGGAAGATAATTTCCTGCATACACACACTCACACACATATGCACACACATCACTTATTATTGCACAAATGCCCCACATCATCGCACTCCTCACATTTAACCCCAAAATCAATAATCACGACACCTCTCACATTTAATCCATATTCTAATCATTTTTACAAAACGCCGAATTTTTTTAAAAAAAATAAGGGCCTCTACAACCCACCTCGTAAGGAAATGAAAGAATAAAAATTATGTACTCAAATAACCCATATAGAGCTGCAAACGAGCCACTAGCCAAGCAAGCAATAAAAAGTGTTCAAGCTCAACTTGATGAAAACAGGTGCTCTTTGAGCTTAGAGAATATAGGTTAGCTCAGCTAATCTGGTGCTTGAGGAAATCGAGCTCAAGTTGATATAACTCATTTATGTTATGAGCCTATGGCTCAAGCTTGAGCTAGGTGAAATGTAAGAATACGATTAAGCCTAGTCTAACAAACTACAGCAACAAACTTCAATTTTTTCCGATGTCGGTGGCTCGAATAGACTAGTTATAGACATTCCAACTTCAAGCCCAATTGCCATAGGGTCATTGTGATTTCAAAAAAATTGATTTGGTATAATCTACGTAGCCTGATTTCATTGATTTCGAACGATTGATACGAAAGAAAATGGCTCATGCATAATGGTTTTCGAAGTGTCCACCCATTGCGCTGAAACCATAGATACATGGATATGGAGCCGCACGTATATATACCTAAAACGATAAATACACGTTTGGAGAGGAAGAGAGTACCAAATTCGTGCCCTAATCGACAAGGACTTCAGCCGATCGAATCCTAACTGCGTGCAACACACAAAGAGAGAGAAGCCTTAACTTTGTACCTCAGAGAGAGAGAGAGAGAGAGAGAATTTAGTGACCTACGTTCTTTGATATGAGAAACGGAGAAGAAGAGAAATGTGAAACTGGAACACGAAGCCGACAAATGTGTAAAAATTTGGATAAAAACTTGATTTGTTATTGTGGATTCTAATGGGTAAACTCAAACCCAAGCACTAATTTAAGTAAAAATTTCATTAATGGCAATATTGTAAGAGCATCTGCAATGGTAATAATCAAATCAATAACCAAAATATGTCACTTCAGTATTCGATTATCCATTTAGCTCATAATCAAACTTAACAATCTCTACATCCACATTGGTTATTTTTGCATCTCTAAGAGCATCTCCACCCCTTATTCCAATCTTGACTCAAACTCAAATTTGAGTAAAAATTACCCAAAACCCTCCTCACTCCTTACCCAAACTTATACCAAATTTGATTTTTACTCAAATTTGGTTAAAACTCAAACCATTACTCAAATTTTTTAAGGCAAATTTCACAACTTTAAATTTGCAACTTTGCCATTAATGAAGTTTTTACTCAAATGTGTGCAGATTTTGTGCTTGAGTTTGAATTTACCTATTGGAGCACACAATACCAAATAAAGTTTTTACTCATATTTTTATTCAAATTTGAGTAACGAGTGGAGATGCCCTAACCAAAAAAACCCCACAATATACAATGCACATTTGTCCAATCGCAAACGAGTTCCAATCATGCACCCTACCATACCAAATTATTCGTCTCGATGAGACGATTCCAATATTGGGTGTTTTTGAGTTATTGAGTTTTGGTTATTGGTAAAAGTTGTTAAGTTTAGTTATAAAATGAGTGAAATTTGGTTATTTGCTAAAATACTTGTAATTTTGTTTATTACAACGTTGGGTGTTTTTTGAGCATTGTTGTTAAATTTGTTTGTTCACACCATTTGCTTATTATGATGGGGATGCTCTAAGGCTAATGATTTTGCTACTCATCTATTTGTTAATGTCACTCCCATTTTTGTTTTTATTAGGTGAATTTACTAAAACACCCTTACACTTTATGATGCTAGCTTTTTCTCACTTTTCAAATGCAATGGTGTTTTAGTAAATTTACCCTAATAAAAACAAAAAGGAGAGTGGCATTAAAAAATAGGGAAGTAGCAAAATCATTAGCCTATTGTAAATTAAAGGTGTGAAATTTGCCTTTAAAATTTTGAGTAAGGGTTTGAGTCTAACCATATTTGAGTAAAGGTATAGGTATGGGTAAGGAGTGGAGGAGGATTTTTGGTGATTTTTACTCAAATTTGAGTTTAAGTTAAGATTTGAGTAAGGAGTGGAGATGCTCTAAAGAAAGAAAAACGTGTTTCATTTTAAATTGGAAAAATAATTTTGGCACTCAATTTTTTCATGATGGCACTCCAAAATTTTTCTTTTAGTATATCTTGCTATATATAATGTTTACACTAAAAGATAAATTTTGGAGTGTCCTAATCAAAAATTGGAGTGCCAAAATCATTTGCTTTTAAATTGCGAGCGGAGAACGTAGGTCACGAAATGGGTAACGCTAAAGAAACCGATGGGAGCCACCGACCACGGCTACAGACGGCACGCGGAGCTCACTTCGGACCCCGTACAGATGATCCGAGTCGTTCAAAAAAATTAAAAAAAATTTAGAGTGGGCCTACAAGAGCTCAGTTCCATCCGATGTGTGTAGGTGCTTGATCCAATCATCCCATGAAGGTGAACCCCAAGTACATATACTTTTGTTCAGTACTGTTAGGAAAAAACTGAACCCAAGTATCTACTCTCATTACAACTAGTGGAACTCCAACTTCCCTCCTTGCCGGACCTTCCTCCCACCCACCACACCACCAATGGCCTACAAAAATAGATAAAGATCTCGGTTATCTTGTGTGATCTTTCACTTTTAATCTCGCATTCAAAACCGTGGTCTATCAAGGTGTAACTAAAAGTCCATATCTTTTAACCACGGGACAAAAATTGTGATTAAAACTCATTAAAACCATGACTATAAAAGTAAAAATTATGATTAAAAATAACAAAACCGTGACCTTTAACAGCTTAATATCTCAGTTTTATTATAAAACCAAGGTTAATAGTAGCATTTTCCATTTTTTTCTCTTAATGGGTTTTGAATCCAAGTCTCTTGAGTTTTGCATAGAAACTTCAACCAACTACACCACTCACTTTTTAATATATAATGGAAATATTTAATTTAATATATAACATATGCGTCTAACATTAAAATATATTTTAAACGTTATTTTGAACCTTTAAATATTAAAATCAGCAATTTTGATAAACATGAAAGTTGTAGCCCTTTGTGTTATTGTTCAAACCCAATTTGAATTCTGTCAATCAGAGTTACAAGCAAAGAGTTATACTCGAAATACATTTGGCGTTGAAATGCAACCTTCATACATTTTGCTACAAAAGGTACCCATTTGACGACGAAATATATTTTCATCGCCAAAAGTGCCCCATTTGGCGACGAAATATTATTTGTAGAAAGGTTGAGAGTGAGAGAGACGAACGAGAACGGAGGACAGAATATTAGAAGTCAATTGTGACATTTATTTAGGGGTATCGCGCGGAGTTGATTAAGGGCTAAGCGGTTTTCAACTTTTCATATATAAGAGTTTTCATTTCAGTCCAAATAAAAAAATGTGATGTATTCTCTATTTACGATCTCAGTTTCTAGATGACTGAGATTAAAAGTTCTTTTTATCTCGATTTTTTCCGAAACGAGATATATTCTTTCATATATAATCTCAGTTTTTCGAAAATGAGATCTATTCTTTAAGTTACAATCTCACTTTTAGATTACTAAGATTAAAAAAACTTTCCATCTCGATTTTTTCCGAAACGAGATATATTCTTTTATATATAATCTCAGTTTTTTGAAAATGAGATCTATTCTTTAAGTTACAGTCTCACTTTTTATAAAACTGAGATTAAAATTTTTTTTCATCTCAGTTTTTTCGTATAACTGAGATTAAAATTGTAGTCCATTACATTTTATTACGCTATTACAAAAAGTGAGATCTTCTTATTTTTTGAACCGTGATCTTTATACCATTTTGTAGTAGTGTTTGCACAAATATCAAAAATTATCATCCAAAGGGAGTAAAATTTACAGTGTTCATTAGCATTTTTACCTATTAGTTGGTGTACTTGCTCTAAGGTTCCCAGAAGGTGATTATTACACACATTTTACTTACACACATGACACATCATGGCATTTTGAAAAGCTACAAATAAAAACACTTCTGGCATAATTCCTCAGACCAATACATTACGCATATGGACAATAAATTTTACCACTTCCTCAAGGAATGATATGACTAAAAATAATTATTCTTGCTACTTTTACTTTTACTTTATTTTACTTGGAGACACCATAAATGATAGATTTTGCTCGGAAACGCAAGACTGAAGATGTTGAAGTTATTCCGATGGACTACGTGAACACAACCATATATGGAACGACTCGCGAAAGGGGACATCCGCTATTGATTTGTCATTGACATTGGAAACACCTTGAGAGCTTAGCCATGCTTGGCTTTTATTCGACAATGGCAATTTTGGCTTTCCTGTTTGCTTTTGAATCCTATGTGTTCTTATTTTAGTTTCATATGCTTGTTACGTTTCTTCTTCTTTTTGCATCGTTGGTGATCATCTTAGTGTCCTATGCCATGTTCGTACGTTGGTTAATTCTCCCCTAGCTACCATGTCTTTTCTTTTTCAAATAAATAAGTCGATACGTCAATTTACACTTCTATCATGATTTCTTTGCCTAAGTGTGTTACATTAAGTAAATTAAATTCTGTTTGTGTGACATACTCTTCACCAAAATGCTATGGGTTCCGATCGACCCATATGTACAGATTATCTAAAGACGGAGTGTGAGACTTACTAAAGAGTACCACACATATTATTTAAGCTGTTCAATAATTTTAAAATACTTTTTGAATAGCATCGTAAAATATCAACTTGATTGAATACCTACAAGTGCTTCCTCCGACATTTCAAATTTTCACTCGTAAGGAATCTGAATTCCTAATGTAAACCTTGGTCAAACTGATAATTTTCCCTCCATCGCGTGACGATAAAACTAGGTAGCAAATTTTTTTGACTTTCCCAGATAAAATTTTTCTTGTTGACTTTTTCTTAATGCAAAAGAAAATTGAAAAGTTGATTCCTTGGAGGAGGAGGCAGTACGTAGCCCCTTTGGGCCAGCTCCGCCATGACGTAACCAACTCCCTCCTCATGCACAACATCCTATAAATATAACCATAATCCCGCCAATGTTAATTTGTACAAGAGCAATCTTCTCTCTCTCTCTCTCTCTCTCTCTCTCTCTCTCACACACACACACACACAGTAAAGATGGCCTTATCACAGGAGCAAGATGACCAAACCCAGAAAGCACTTGGATGGGCAGCAAGAGATTCCTCAGGGATACTTTCTCCTTTCCATTTTACTAGAAGGTATCCGTTGTTTTCCTCCTCCTCCTCCTCCTTTTTTTTTTTTTTCCCGTTTTTTTATCTTACCATGCTCTCCGCTATTTTCACATACTGAAAATTGATGCATCGATCACCATATATTTGGAAAGCAGTTATCTTATCCTTTTTGTCTTATCTCATTATATATAGGGCTATAGGTGACGATGACATTACAATGAAGGTCCTTTACTGTGGGATTTGTCATTCTGATTTACACATGACTAAAAATGAGTTTGGATTTTCTGTCTACCCTCTCGTTCCCGGGTAATGTTTCCAATTTCCTTAATACATCAATTTCCGTTTAACGTAATTACACGGAATGATAATACTATTTGTGTTGTTAATGAATGATTAGTCATAATTTTCTTTCTAACCATAGGCATGAGATTGTTGGTGTGGTGACTCAAGTAGGGTGCAAAGTACATAAATTCAAGGTGGGAGACAAAGCAGCCGTGGGGTGCTTCGTTGGCTCCTGCCGTACATGCAACAGCTGCCGGGATGACTTGGAAAACTATTGCCCTAAAGCCAATAGCACTTACACCTTTTTCGAAGGCCAACCAAAAAACTATGGTGGCTTTTCTGATATTTTTGTGGTTAACGAGCACTTTGCTGTCCGATTCCCTGACACTCTACCACCGGAAGGCGGTGCTCCTTTACTTTGTGCTGGAATTACTGTCTATAGCCCTATGAAGTACTTTGGACTCAGTGAGGCAGGGATGCATTTGGGAGTGGTTGGGCTTGGTGGACTCGGGCACTTGGCAGTGAAGTTTGCCAAGGCATTTGGGATGAAGGTGACTGTGATCAGTACGTCTCCGAACAAGAAAGAGGAAGCAATTGAGCAGTTTGGTGCCGACTCTTTTCTAGTTAGCCATGACACAGAACAAATGCAGGTGAGGCATTGTCATATCAGGATAATGATACTGGAATTTCTGTTTGACCGGAAAAAAAAATGATACTGACCTCGAAAAATTTCCAGAAAAAAATACTGACAAGGTGGTGTTGGCACCATTGATGCCAGCCCATTACCTTCTGGAAAAATTTGAGGAATTTTTTCTTGGTCTGCAGCATTAGCAGTCATATTATATTTTCACCTAGACTGTAATTTCGCAATAGATTCAAAGACTTTATATTGTTTACTTTGTGTAATGCAGGCTGCCACTAGCACGATGGATGGCATTATTGATACGGTCTCTGCACCGCATCCTCTGAACCCTTTGGTTGATCTTTTGAACTGTAATGGGAAGCTGATACTTTTAGGTGCACCAGATTTGCAGAAACCGGCAGAGCTGTCAATTTTCCCTTTGCTTGTTGGTAAGTTTGTAATCACATTCAATTTTGTTCCATTACTTCCTCTTAAATAAACCTTTCAACTTCCTTTCAAGTTTCAAGGGATTAATGACTTTGACTCTCAGAAATATCACTATTTCTTCTCCAGAGTATACAACTTAGTTGGAAGTAAGTCAATTATGGAATTTGCATTGCAGGGAGGAAGCTTATTGCTGGAAGCGCTGCAGGAGGGTTGAAGGAGACGCAAGAAATGTTAGATTTTGCTGGGAAGCACAACATTACTGCAGATGTTGAAGTTATTCAGATGGACTATGTGAACACAGCCATGAAAAGACTCGCAAAAGGGGACATCCGTTATCGATTTGTCATTGACATAGGAAACACCTTGAGAGCTTAGCCATACTTAGTTTTCTTTGACTTGAATGAAGATTTGCCTTACCTATATTGTCAGAGTGTGGCTTGTTTTGTTTTCATTTCTTTTCTTTGATTGGTTGGTTTTTGTTCCTTTTCATTGTTGGTGATAATCATATATAGTGTGTTATTCGTTTTATTGTCTAATTTATTTCTGCCATGTATTTCTCATTGAATAATCTTAACGTCTATTTTGTGTTCTTCATTTTGTTATGCTTTCCCTGCCTTTCAAGCCGTGGCCCTAGTGTGTCCATGTAATATTATTTGGGTGGCTAGTCAGTCTTTCCATCTGATCATTCTCAGTTTTTGCGCTTCAAATTGACAGGTTTCAGTTGCATGATTCTGTATGAAATTTTGTGCAGTAAATTGTATTTCTGTCGCATTACTCTTGATACAGTTGTAGACTACTAAGCAAGATGGAAATGATAATTTTAATTTACCCAAAAAATATGATAATTTTGTGTCTTTTTCAGGTTTTATCTTTTCTTCCAATTAATGCACAAATGAATGAGGAACATGAGGTGGGAAAAAAATGATGTTACTTAAAGATTGCTTGGCAAGAATTGCATAAAAGACATAACTTCTCTTCTGACTTCATCTCTTCTCAGCTTCCCAGTTGTTGTCATCGGAAACTGCTTCCTCCATACAATAAATATTTTCGGTATTTTAAACCTGAAAGGAGAAAAGGTGTAGAACGATATAAATCCAATACTCGAACTTGCATTGTCCTCAGATCGACAGAGAAATGAACGATGAAACGTGTGAGGCATGATTTAAGATTGAGAAGTACCTAGTTAAATGTTTTTCCCTACAGAGCTGCAGGAGGATGTCACCAGATAATATCCTGCTCTTGTTTTCTGTTAAGGGATCAAAACATGAATCAGACCATCTCCAATTGTCTCTCAATTGAACACAAGCAACAACCATCTCTGTCAAGCGAGTGTCCGGAAGTCCAACCACAACAATTCCAGAAACTCCCGGATGTTGTGATAGGATAGCCTCCACCTGAGCAACCAAGAAAGTAGAAAAGTTTAGAACTAATAACACATGAACCGATTCCCGAAAAAATTTGGACTTGACATTATACAAGTTAATTTCTTTTTTACAGGTTTGCGTCAAAAAGTAATGAAAAACATGTATATAAAGTGTTTGCAATTGGGTTTGGATATGTGTTGTGTAAGGAATTTGCGATGGCAACATGAAACATATGACAACCAAACAAGAACTTTGTTGTTTTCCATTTCCCCTGCCCCTCCTTTGCACAATTTGACATTTGTAGTCCTTGACACACAATTTTAGAAATAAAGGGGTAGCTTAGAAAATGTGCATCAATAACCACGTAAAATGGCGTGTAGGAGGATACAAGGGAAGTAGGAAAATGACCACCCTTGTTTCTACTCATCAACACAATGTAAGGCTTGCCAAATCATTGATCTGTCCTTTTTCTTCATAACCAAACGAGAAAATCTTAGATGAAAGCATGATTTACAGTTTGTTAATCATCTTTAGTAACAAGAGCACAGAGGACTATGATATTCCTGCACTTACCTCTTCAGGATAGACATTTTCCCCACCAGTTTTGATTCGACCCTTTGAACGCCCAACTAGCCACACATTGCCACAGTCATCCATGGTTCCTATGTCACCGGTGTCAAGCCAATCTTCATCACTGGTATTGGACGCCTTTGTGGCAATTTGGCCCCAGTATCCAACCATTACATGGGGCCCCCTAGTTAATATCCTCCCAAAACGGGAAGAATCTTCTGAAATAATCTTTAGTTCTATGTGGGGTGCTGGTTTGCCAACACACACTGCCCCTGGTTGTTGAACCAAACTGTAGTTTAGGTCTCCAGTTATGTGAGACAAGTGACTCAAGGTGTCCTTTGTTGGATCGTAGAGGGTCAAGAAGGTCAGTGAAGAGCATGTCTCCGTCATTCCTTCAGAGTATTGGAAGTAAAGATTAGAAGAATGCAAAATATGACATGTTAAGATGCTGTGGGAAGGAAACAAGGGGCACTTTAGAGCTTTCCTATAAAAGTAACCAAGTGTATCAACGTGTTTGTATTGGTGTAAAGTGGTTTTTCCATGCAATCAACAATGTGGATCCAAGTGCTTTGGTTACTGATAACCTCATGTCTAGCCAGCTCAATGATTCAAAGCCTTATCCAAACATGTGAATCACAGCTATGAATTTTAAGAATCAAAAAGAAGAGAAAAGGAAAGGAAAGAGACACGGGAGGATTTATCATAATGGAGAGCTTCCACATGGAGCCACAAACCTAGTTTTAGCAAAACATGATAGTGACGATGATGTCAGATAAAACAGAGTTCCAGGGATTTGAAGTACACACTATTCTCAAATGAACACCTATTTGTGCGGTATGGACCAACGTTACCATTATTGTGATGTAAAGAAGCATTCTTCTATACAATATTTAAAGGTTCATGCGCAGAGGGAGACACAAACCATAAGCTGAAAGAAGCTTGGCTCTTGGGAAAAATTTGGTGGCATCCTTGACCAGCTCAACTGGGAGACCCCCGCCTCCATTTAAAATCTTCCTCACACTTTCTTTCCCTCTCCATGCCTCCTTAGTCCTGAAAATTTTCTAAGCCTGAATAGAAAAGAGTATCTAAAACACAACCTACTCACCATTGCATATGCGCCTGAAAACATGAATTGAAAAAGGTGGTGACAGCAAAACACAAATACAATGGTGGATTCCTTTACAGTTCACTGCGTTCAAAATTGCAATGAATTGTTAGTACTTCTTTTAATGGAAACAAACAATATATGTTGTGTAAAAGTATATTCCAAGCAAGGCACAATCATTTAGTCAATTAGAACAATTTTTGCTAGGGTGACTATGACCCTAATATGTATGGTGATCCAAAAGACTGTCTTGGCTCCGGAATAATTTTTTTACGGGGAAAAATTTGAGAGAGAGAATGCTATTCTCGGAAATCATCAATCTTTTGCAGATTTTAATGCTTACCTGATTAAGGAAATAATGTCAGACATCATTGCAGGAACAGTGATAAAAGAAGTCACATGGAGGTGCTCTATGGCTGCAATTGCTGATTTAGCTTCAAATTTGGGTATCAAAATATGGCAACCTCCTGCCATTAATATGGCCATAGCTGAAGATATTCCACCTATGTGGCATAATGGAGCAGTATGCAAATAAACCTGCAAGAAACCCACACAACGGATTACTCTTCATAGAGCTATGCACTACCAACGCCCTGGAAGTGATTTTTCATTTTAAGTGCATTCCCAATGTAGTTGTTCCAGGAAAAAAAGACATACATCGTCCTCACCATAACCAACTATGGCAATTTTCGCTAGGGATTGCACGACCAAAGATGAATGGCTTATAGTAGCTCCCTTTGGCCTTCCTGTGGTTCCTGTCACAAAAACATAACCAAATTGAAATACTTATGGACCAGAAAGATACGTGAGTGAACTAAACTATCTTCAGTGGCAAAGTGAATGACAAACAATTAGGAATTTTGTCTCACAAAAACATATTCCCATTTATTATCTTGTTACAGATTTCCTGAATGGTAACTTCATGCTTGTCTTCTCTGAAAGTGATTTCTAGAAGGCACTAATAACTGTTGCAGTTTGCAGAACTTAGACGTGGCAATTCGAACAAAATGAAGGGGAAATATCCAAAGCATCGAAGCTGGAATACCATTTGAATGCTAATCAAATTCAACTATTCCTGTTTCTCAAGCTTCTAGCAAGCAGCACCTACTTTTAGCGCAACACAAAACAGTTTCTGATCAGCAACCATCTGTAGAATACGAGTTTTGGTGACCAGGTTTATGGGCTATCATTACACTCATCTCAGATATGAATGTTGGTGCCTTCATCTATTTATAATCAGCTTCTGTGAGCAACCTCTGCTGTTATTACTTGCAAGTCCTCCTAAACAACATTTGGACAGCAGCAACTGGCTTCAAAACTAATTATGAATAAAACAAGGTAAAAGAAAAGCTTTCCATTTTTGAAACAGGTGCTTCATTTTCATCTTAACACGTGTGGCCTAAATGAAAACATGCAAAATGGTAGAAGTGTTCTGATACACTAGTTTGCAAAATCTCAAAATAGGGAGTGGGATTTCCACACAGTCCTTGATACATTCTTTCAACTATGTTCCATATCCTCTCAAAATCATTGCACTTACCATTAGAACCAACCATCCATTGGATCTTACAAAGTTCAAAACATGCCGAATTTATACCTGAGGTGAAGCATATTATAGCAGCACCGTCAGTCGCCGTGAAGTAGTTCAATGGTTGAGATCTTAAAGCAGGCTTTTTAAGTGTTTCAACATTCAATTCTGCAAGACAAAGAGGAAACAGCCATATCATGACATTTAACCAAGGAACAAGAACGTAGTAATATCCTTTATGTTCGATGCTATATTAATAATATCCAGATGTCAAAGCATTCAGGTACCAAATTGTTTGCTGCTGCAATCTGAAGGGTAGTTCATGTAAACAAGCCATCTCAGATAAGGCATGCCATCTATCTGAAATTTTGAATACCAGTACGTAGAGCACTCGTCCGTTACCAGCATTACAGGCCTAACATCATCCATTGCACACCTTGCATCCTCCAAGCTCTGCAAAGTCGATAAATGTTATCATACAATGTCATGCACTTTTATTTAACACAATACGCCATCTACATGTAAGAAAGTTGCAATTTGGATATGATGGAGTCGAACGGGGTTGTTTAAGAGAGGAAATTGAGACAATGAATTAATTTGCAGAGTAGCTACTCGCTAGGTACTTTTGGCTGGATTTCTTTACTGGCTGTTTTCATGGCATGCAGGAACCAAGTTGGTCAGAATTGGAATTTGAGTAAAATTACCCCCACATCGACAAATTATATTAAGGCAAATTAATAAGCATGTCTAGGTAATAAAATCAGAAATGCCCAAAGAAAAAACACCCATACAGTAAAAAGGCCTGCGGATGTTTTGAAATGACAAACATACCCATCTGTAGTTGAGAGGAGCGGCTATACCTCCAACAAATGCAACAGCCAGCAACCACTCCAGGTACAAATCACTGACCACAAAACCCAACCAACATAAGCACACTCCCAAAACCACTAATAACCCTAAATTCCGCACAATCACTTATATATATGAGTATATACACAATTACGCATGATCCCATAGTTTCCTATATTGATCATCATTATTAGCAGGTCAATTACTAATCAAAATGCCCTCTTTTTTCCTCATTAAGTTCAAAATGCTTTCTAAAGTTTCCAGTGTCAGAGCGGGACATGTTTCATCCCCATTTCAGAAAAATTACAATCCGTGTTCAATGATAACTGACCCAAACAAAAGGATCCAAAAGAGGCTACACACGACAGACCTCAAATGCAGCTGTGTAAAGATGTTAAGGAATCTAATCTCCCATTTCTTGGGTTTGAAATAAAGGATTATGTTGGGACATCTCCATCTTATAACGTTAACATATATGGGTGAAAGTTTCATCAATAGATGAGCAGAGAGGAACCTGTTGAGTGCACAGAGGGCGACAACGTCGCCCTTCTGGAGGCCCAGTTCGAGCAGCCCACCAGCAAGGCCCAAGACTCCCTCAACAAATTGCTCGCCGGTTTTCCGTCGGTCCCCGGCGATCGTGACCGGAGAATTGAGACGGACGGTAGCGAGGCGGCTCAGGCACTGGCAAATGTGGGCGCCTGAGAAGTTGCTCATATCTGCGTATGGCTAACTGGAAAATCGTGTACTCTCTCTCTCTCTCTCTGATTTTGAAACAGAGGGAGGCTCCTCGAAAGGGAGGTCTCGATATCTTATCTTATCTTTATGGATAATAGAGATATTTTTTAGACAGAAGCCGATTGGAAAGTCGTTAATTCCGTTACAGTACATGCGCCCCTGGATTATACAAACTCACAACCAAGGGCGGCTCTACTCTCTTGGTACTTGTTTGTAATTTTTAAATTTAAAAATAATAAGTTTATTGAAATAAAAAATATGTAATATCGATCTAATTTTATAAATTTCGATGAGATCTATCAAATTCTGTTAAAAAATTGAAAAATTATTTTTTAAACCCATTATTTTTTAGCTTGAAAATATGTCCTTATTTTTTAAGTACTTATTTTAAAATGCGGAATGGGGAGCCGGCTCTACTCTCCCCTTTTATATTCTCTCACAACCAAGGTGCCCAAACAGTGGCACCTCCAAGCCAAATCCTGACTCTGCCCGGGATTAATCATTAACAGTCTTGATTCATGAGTACTTTTTACATCTTTACACTCCACACATTTCAAATATCAATTTTATTGTAATGCCCCAAAAATTCGGCTTGTTAAGAAATTGATTTATAATTATAATAAGAAAAAAGCTAATTTCATTAAATATAATAGGTCTCAAACTTTTGCAACAATAACTGAAAGGATAACAAGTTTACTTCAAATTAAAAAGTCAACCATAACATAGTCTGCAAACACAACGACTTAAACATTTCATTTAGAAGAGTCATCTAAAAATAGAAACTACTGGTAACATCACAGCTCTCGCGGCTCATTTCCATTTGCCTGCTCCGTCGCTTTGTAACCCATGGGTGGCTCTTTGTTCTCTTCAGTACCTGGTGTGAAATGTCAAGGACCACGAAAATAGTACCATGATTATGATTTACATTCAGTAGGGCACCCAAAACTAATCTTTTAATTGCAAGGGCATGCTCATACAAGAGATAATAATAGTTGAAATATTAAAGTGCGAGAAACTTTTAAATCGATATATCTCATCATGATGGAACCATTCTGATACAACTCAACATGGTGGATTCAGATTCAAATTTCCAAGGGGTTCACAACCCTCAAAAGACTCAATGGATTCAATAATTTTCACCAATTAACATCTCATCGATCAAATCCAAATCCCCGCCCCGTTCAATATATCAAACTATCATGCGTTAGTTCTCATCCACAAAAATCCTAATTGGCTTTCGTCCACAATGCCTAACTCCTAGGACCATGTCAAGGCTAGTAGCAACCTCTGGGGACATTGCGATTGACTCACGACCCAAGTTGGATAGCAGTGTACCAAAACTCACAATTCACAATTAGATTCCTTGCCCTTATACATTTATTAGGGGTGTTACAAAAACGGACGGACCGAAAAAACCAACCGATCGATTCGGTTTTCGGTCAGGGTGACAGTGGGATTTTTCCGATTCAAGGTGGACCGGACTGAACTGAACCAATTTCGGTTCGGTCTCGATTTTTTGGAATTGTTGACCGGCCGAACCAAACCGGAAATAACCGAATTGAACTGACTATATATTTTATATATATATTTATATAATTCGCATTATTCTTGACCGTTAATTTATTTTGTGTTTAATCTCTACCGTTAATTTATTAGTTGGCTGTTTGCTTTGGAATTTAAAAAAAAAAAAAAACAAGTGGAAAAAACATTCATAGTTGTAGGAAGAAAACAGGTTTGGCCGTTTGGGCCATTTGGCCCACTGTCACGTTGGGAGAGAATGGCATGGGTTTGGGCCATTTCGATGGTATGGATTTTATTTAAATGGTATGGGTTTAGGCGCATTGGCCCACTGTCATGTTTTACAAATGGGCCCAACTAAGGCGCATTTTGGGTGGACCGAAATCCTCGATTGGACCGACCCCACCATGAACCGAACTGAACTCCAACACCGGTCGGGATCGGTCCAGAAAATATTTACCCCGAATTGAATCGGTCTTCGAAAATTCCATCCCGAACCAAACATCCGTACAAAAACGTGACTGGTTGTTTTACCCTGTGTAATCCGATTTTCACCAACTTATACACATTAGCGGGTCGAGTCACAATAAAACAAACAGATTAATAATGTGACTATATTCCACATTCCATTAATTACATCTCTCATTGCTATCTATGGTTACACATACTATTCATGAAGAACAACATGACCAATGTAAAACTAAAATTTTGAAAACCCCTACCTCTCCTCCGATGATTTTAGCACAGTAACAAAAGTCATGAACTCTGGGGGATCGTTGAACAATTAAATCGCTGAGAAAAAAGATAAAGAATCTGTGAGAGAAGCAAAGATATAAACCGTAAGAGAGAGATACAAATTACTGTAATAGAGAGAGAGAGAGAGAGAGAGAGAGGAGGGAGAAAAAGGGTTTGTTTTCTATTTTTACTAGACTAGACTAGATGATCATCTACTAGCAAACACATAAAAGAAAACAATTATATAATTGCACAGTTAAACAAATTTAATTAACCAAGGAAAAATGGGGGTTTTTAGATTTACCCTTTTCATGAGTCCTTTCTTCAATCCATGACAAAATAGTCCCAAACACCATCTCAACACTCTCATTTGGCTCCCCAATAAACTGATGCCACATTTCGGGAAATATCCTCAAGCTCTTGTCCTTACTTGCAGCAGTTTCATAAACCAACTTAGCTGAATTTGGGTCACAAACCCTATCTTCCCCACCGTGCACCACCAGCAGAGGAGTTTCTAGCCCCTGGCAATTCCTCTTTATGTGCTCACAAACCCTAAGAAACTCCAATGCTGTCGCCGCCGTCGGCTTCCCGCATTTCGGCCTGTTTGGACTTTTCCCCGCCAGTTTTCTCTTCCACTCCTCCTTGTACGACTTGCTCGCCGGCGGCTTCGTGATGACTATTTTCCAAGTCGGGGCGAAGAACGCCGCCACCGGAAGTAGCTCCTCCAGTGGCCATACCGGCTTCACCTGTTGGGAATTGATAAAATCCAGTCAATTAATGATATATAGTTCGAGCAATAAAACTTAAAAATATCATTAACATCGTGATTACCGACTAAAATGCAAGGGTCATGTACCAAGAATTTTTCCTACTTATTAGTCAAAAATGATCACTTATCTTTTTTTTTTTAATACCTAAATTGTCCTGACCAAGTTTCGCACATCTACGGATAAGTTTTGAAAAGATTAATCTCACAATCCATTAGCAGGGTTTCTAATTGATGTTAGGACAAAGTCCCGAAGGAATTGATCTCACAATAGCTAAAAACACCTAGAATATTTTGAACTTGAGACTTAAGAGAGAGCAAACCTGTGAATCAATATTGACCACCATGCCACCTTTTTGGAGTTGATTAATGATCGTTTATTTGAGACTAATTTCTTAGGGAGGCTTAAAGGTGAAAATAGAGTCCAAAATACCTAGCTAATGAAGGTGGGTATGAAAATCGATTGTCCATATTATTTAAACGATATGAAGGAAAATAGAGAGAAGATATGTTAAAGATCTAATTAACATACGATGGGTACCAAATTTCATAATTAAAAAGATATCTCATTTAAAACACAACTCTAGTGTTTAGTCTGTTCATAAAGGAAAATGGTGTACAAACTAAAAGGTTTGTTAGGATCGTCACACACACGCACACGATTTACGTGTATAAAATAGTAAAGAATTAACGCAGAGATATACGTGGTTTCCCAAAACCGAGTACGTCCACGGGAGTGAGAGCGGCTGATGTTCTTTATTATCACAGTATGAATTAGGGTTTACAACATAGAGTATTTATAACTACTCTATTCTAACCCTAATTGGATTTGGCATGTATCCCAAAAATACCCTTGTACGATACCGTACCATACCGCGGGGGCCGTAGCCCCCCGCACCTCCCAATTACAGAACACCTGGGCCATCGGCTCAATCTACTTTCACTGGATCATCGGCGATGGGCCAGATGCCATCGCTCCGCTCCACTCGTTCCACTTCGCTACGATTCAGCATCTGACTTCTTTCTAAAACTCTTTAATATCTCTTCATATTTAATAAATGAGCCACAGTTCTAACAAGGTTTTACAAATATATATTTTAAATCTTGGAGCTATAAAAATCATCGAGGTGTCATGCAGAAGTCATACTTTGATTAAGAGTGAGTTCACGCTATTAACTAAATGGTATATTTGGTATTTAGTCTAAAAAAAATGCAATATCCAAGATCACTCATTTCCCTTAACTAAATGAACCAAATGGTACTTTTAGTAGAGATAAGTGGTATTTTGACATTAGTCTAAAGACAAAAAGATATAACGTGAACTCATCCTAATTTTTGAAATGGATACAACAATAAAAATAAAAATAATAGGGCTAACGCCTAACATAAATACATACATATACACACATATATAGTTGAATATTTAATAATTTTTGAAACAGAATTCCAACATTAATTACCTTTGTGGAAACACCACACATGGCTCCACTTACTATCAACCCACTCCATTCCCTCCTCTGTTTCAGACACACAAGTATAGCTATTGCCCCACCCAAAGACTCCCCGAAAAGAAAAGCCGGCAGCTTGGGATGTTCGGCTCGGGCCGAGTCAAAGACCCGGATACAATCCTCAACCACGGGTCGAATACTGGGGACATGACCTGGTAACCCATCGGAGTATCCATGGCCTTGAAGGTCAAGTGCACAAACAACGAACCCGGCTTTGGCTATGGCGACCGCTGTCAGCTCAAAGAGCCAGCTGCTCTCGCAGTTGAAGCCGTGGACAATGGCCACGAGCCCCCTAAGCAGAGAGGCAGCGGTGCCGGCTGGGCACCAGGACTGAGTGAATATTTTAAGGTCTTGTTTGTTTAAAATGAAATTCTCTTGGTGGAGGATTTGGTGCTTTTTGTAGAATTCTTCCCTTGTGAGGTCCCCATAAGGGCTGTTTTCATTGGCCTCTTGAATTGGGTGAACCATTTTGTGTTGAAAGAACAAAAAGGGGGTTGGATCAGGTAATGAGTCTGATAGCTAGCCCTTAATTGGCATATTGCATTGTATAAATAGAGGGAGTGATCAGACAGAGAGATATCCCTGATATGGTAGTATGTTTTTTTATTTATTTGGTAAAGACCTGATATATCTATGCTGTTGCTCATGAGTTGGCAGTTTTTTTCTGCCAAACAATGTTGGAGCTGGACCATAAATGGCACATAGGACTGTTATTTCTACGTGTCCGGATTCTCTTCAATGGAAAATTCTAACTCCACACCCATTTACACATCCACTTACATATTCATACTCATAATAGGGGTGGATCCCACACACACTGGGTGTGTAGTGTGTACGGGCTCCACTCCTATTGTGAAAATGGGTGTGTAAGTGGGTGTAGAGGTAGAATGATTGGAAACCCAATTTTTTGAGATAACTCCTTTAATTAACTATATCCAAAATAGTTACCGGAGATCGAGGCTATATATGTTGGATGAAAGTTGTAGATTAAGCTAATTATATTGGTTGGATATATGTATCAGCTGGGACAACCCCTCTCCTCCATAATGTGGAGGTCGAGGGTCCCAAGACAAATTAATGTATTTAATTAGGGTATAAACTCTTGGTAATTTTCACAAACTTATACTTAACCTTAGCTTTACTTACATATATTATTACAGTGAAGACCGGGAACAATTCTGATGTATTAATTTGAGAATTCTTCTTTATCATAGAAAAATAGTTACATCCATTGAAGGGTTTGTAAACTTGTAGAAGATGTACATGTGCAAGATGACGTGAACATCCGGTAATAAAGAAAAAACTTCGTAACAGTAGAGTTTTTGTCATTAGGTCTAATTAGCCATATATAGTAGTATTCATCGTGACATGCATGTACAGAGGGCTATCCGTCTTAAAATTGGCTCCTTACCTAGAGTGTAGAGTCTTCTTATAAACATAAATAAAAAACATCTCTAACCCTTACGTATACTAATTACTAGCCTCTTAACTGCCAACCACCAAATACTCGTGCATGTTATACAACTGATGACAATGGGTGTTGTGCAGCGGATGCATAGTACCTTGTTGTACACTATCCGATATGCACTCTTTGCACATTATTCGAGCCCATCTGTTCGGCAATCTAATGATCCAAATTTCATCTCGGCAATGAACGACTCGGATCCTACATGGTGGAAATGAGATTTGAGCTGTTAAATTGTCGAACGGACGGCTCGAATTGATGATGTTGTGCACCCCTGCACAACATCATGTCTTGTGGGATGACTAATATTTCTCGAGTGAATATTCATATACTTGTACTTATATTATGTCATGTGGGATGAAATTAAGGTTACAACTGGGTACACAAGAATTGAATTAATATTCCATGCATAACATGAGGGTTTTTTTTTTTTTTTTTTTAACTAGTGGTATATTGTATATAGAAAATTTGAACAAGTAAAATGTAGGGCAAATTCAATCCCTTTTTAATATAAGGATAGCATCTTTTTATTACTAGTTCAATTGATTCTGAAAATTGTCATTAATGGTTTGAAAACAGCATGGAGCTGGTTGAATGCTTTTCGACCACCAATGCATTATGCATGTGTTGTACTCCGGGTTAGAGCATGTACACCAAGGTTAGTTAAAATACCTACTAAAATTTGGATTTTTATCAATTTTACATGTTAACTTTTTGTTTGAGCTTGCACCAACACTCTCTATCACCTTCTCTATCCTATAAAATATTAAATTCAAGGGGGGCGGGGGGAGGCGTGTAAATCAATGGAGAAGCACTGGAGTTCCTTTCTGCGTGTGCACCAAACAATATTACCCAACAGTACATTTTTTTAAAATTGTTTATATATTAAAAAATATAATTAAAAATTAATTACTCCAATTTTTAATATGTTTGAACCGGTCCAAAAATCTTGTTATTGTAATTATATTATTCTAAAGGTTCATAATTTAATTTTGTATTTAAGACTTTTATAATCAAGTATATGCTCTACAAGGTCCCCAATGAGAGCCTTATGGACAAAAATTAATTATGACCCTTTAGGATAAGATGATCAGAAAAATAAAATCTTCCCATTAGTTCAAACGGATTAAAAATTGAAACACTTAATTTTTTTCACCATATTTTTTAATATATAAACAATCTAAAAAATTAAGTACTCTAATTTTCAATTCATTTGAACAAGTACGGAGATTTTATTATTTTAATCATATTATTCTAAAGAGTAATAATTTAATTTTGTCTATAGGACTTTCATAATCAAGTATCTGCTCTACAGGGTTCCCAGTGAAAGCCCAAGAGACAAAAATTAGTTATGACCCTTTAGAATAAAATGATAAAAAAAAATCTTTACAATGGTTCAAAAGGATTAAAAATTGGAGCATTTAATTTTGTAAATATATTTTTAATATATAAACCATCTAAAAAAATATTTATGATAATGAGAGAGAGAAGGAACAATTTAAGAACGAGAGAAAATGAGACGGGTGGGGAGGAGAGAGAAAAAGAAATAATATTTTAATAAATCCCTTGTGAACAGTTGCTCGGTAATTGAAGCAAGCGAGCTACAGTGCACAAACAAAGGGATAATACCTCACTGTATACAGAGGCTGCTACACCCTTGTTTTGTGTCTTAGTTCGGTAAAATATATAGCTACAAAAGTAAGTTGTTTTTAATTAGTACTCTGATGTACATGCTCTTACTACACATTGTATATTTTTATACCATCATCTTATATATTGTGCCGAAATTAAAACAACAGAAATTCCGTTTTTCTGTCAACATGAATGCGTGTTCTTCAATTACAGTAGTATATGACAACTTTTGCGAATGCGTGCGTACGTGTACTTCATGCAATTCTTAGTATTTTCGTTCTAGTAGTAGTAGTAGTAGTAGTAGTAGGCCCTCACCTCATTATAAATTGTAGCCATCCAAATCCAATTGGACGATGGCCCCTTGTATTTCATTTCATTTCATTTCATTAATAATAAATAATAGTAGAGTATTAATTGCGTATCTTTTCGATCTAATGGGGACTCCATGCCAGCAATTCAGCAATGGACTAGTACGTTGATTGACTGACTCGTGTTATGTGGATGGGTCGGGACCGGTGGAGAACAAGCAGATATGTTCTGTTTACAAAAAGTACTCGAGTTTGGCCGCGTAGCGCTCTTTCAGAGTATAAAGGGCTAGAGTTCGATCCTATAAAAATGAAATTAATTATCGTAATAATCTAACATATACTAGTATAACATAATACTAATATTTTATCGTTTGACAAAAAACAAAAATTGAACATGTACAGATGCCTGAAATATTGTTGATATATATATTCCAATTCAAGATCTCCTTCCTACGAGGGTGTCCTCATTTTAAATAAAATTTGGACCTTTTCATTTTCTCTTCTTTTCTGATCAAATTTTGATGATCCGAGCAGCTTAATGTGTTCAGAATGTGATTTTAAGGATACCCGCTAGAAATCAGCAAAAAAAAAGAGACCGAAAATGGCTTTGATTTGAGCAGTTTTTATTTGAACCATTCGATAAAGTACATACAAAACTGCTCGGATCAAGCCCTTTCCGATCTTTTTTTTTTGCTGATTTCTAGTGGGTGCCCTTAAAATCACGTTCTGAACATATTGAGTGGCTCGGATTATCGCAAATTGGTCTGAAAAATGATGTCCTTAACTTATTAAGTTAGGAACGCCCTTATTGGATATTTTGTGTCCAATTCAAATATACATGTATTCCGAATTATAAGGACGTAACCCCACACACACACACAGTGCATAAAAGTTGGAAACCACAGTCCATTAAATGATACATTTTAGTCCAGCCATCTGTCTCCTAAATATTTAATTCCCTTTTACAAATCTTGCTCAATCCATTAAGCCCGTTACTGAACACATTCTTGAAAAATAAGTAATTATTTGATATTTTCAAACTCAAAAATAATGTAAATAAAAAATAATTTTTTAATTTTTTTTGCATCGTATAAAAGATCTCATCAAGGTCTTTCAAACAAAATTCATATTGCATATTTTTAGATTTCATTAGGCCCAGTATTTTTGAACTTGAAATTGTCTTATTAAAAAATAAATACTTAAAACCTGTTCTAGAATGGAGCCTACTACTCGAATTATATTCATTATTTCTGTTTCATTCTTTATTTTTTTAAATGACTTCCAGCTACGGGAGTAATTATTAAAAACTGCGATACTAGTACATTTAATCGCTATAATTAAATACTCATGATTGATTCATTACAGTCAATACTCCGTAAATTAAGCATAATTTACCGAAGAATAGCATCCATGTAAAATACTCCGTAAATTAAGCAGAATAATATACTTCCTTCATTCCTAAATAAGTGTTCGGTATGCAAACTTAGTCCTTTAAAAATATATATATATATATTTTCGTTGAAAAAAAAAATTTTGTTACAAATTAATAGATATCAATGAGTTCTTTTAAGTTGTGAATTTTTTTTTGATTTTTTAAACGAAAATGTATCTTTTCAAAGGTCTAGATTTACAGGCGGGACACTTATTTAAAGACGGAGACAGTAAAGCATTGCTCAATAATAATAATAATAATAATTTTTATTTTTATTTTTTGTGGTTTACAGTTAGCCACTTAGCCTTATCATATATAGGAGTACTACATTTATGATTCGGTGACTTAAAGAAATATATTCACATTGTCGGCCGGTGCTGTGCTGTGCTGTGCTTAATTAATTACTACTCTAGTACAGTATAATCCAAGATCCATTTTTAGACGTCAGATTATATACTAATATCCCTAAATATTGAAACACGTTTCAGAGGGAGAGGAGAGGGCTGTCGTAAATGAGAAATGGACTGGAAAGAAACGGCTTATTCGCATTTTTGGTCCCAATGTATTTGTCAAGTGACATTTTTGTCCTCAAATATTCAATTGGGCGAATTTGGTCCCCAACATTTAAAATGTGCATCAAAGTCCTCTCCGACCCAAGCGCCATTTTTTTTTTTTTTGCTGTCAACATCAGGGGCTTTTTAGTCATTTTACTTACATTTTTAGTTACCTTTTTGGTCCCCAATGTATGGACTGAGTATCATTTTGGTCCTTAATATAGACATTTAAATAAGCCAATAGCGAGAAAAAAAATACTAGACTATCGCATATGGTGACCCCACTCCTCTCTCCACAAGACCGCTAGCAAAACCACAATCATCATTATTCACATGGCCATCCACCATTAAAATACATAACCTGCAGCCACCCCTCTATCCCCCCCCCCCCCCCCCCCCCCCCCCCCCCCCCCCCCTTTTTTTTTTTCCTCTCATCTTCTTTGCCACCCCCCCCCCCCCCCCCCCCCCCCGCGCCCAATTATCCCCCAACCCTCCACAATCGCTATAGTTTTATGGTTGCTATGCGACATTTAAATATCAGTAAAAATCTTAGGGTATCTATAACGCATCCTTCATTTTCTATGCTTAATAAGAATCTTTTTCCTCCAACCCATCCTCTATACCTCTCCTTCATTTTAGAGGAGGTATACTAATCCAAAAAAATATCGAGGAGAGAAAGAGAGATAGATGATCATATACCAGATAGGGCAGATAGAATTTTATTCTTTCCATGATTAAAACTTTTAGTTTGTGCACTTAGGAATTAGTTGGGATCTATTTCTTTTGGGGTATAAATTGCAGTGAAAGTATTTTAGGTAAAATTATTCAGCTAAGAATTTTTTTAATTTTTGATTTAATTCGAGTGGTCAAAATATTTGTCATAAAATTAGTACTATAAGAGTCAAATGGATTTAGGATCACTACGAGTAAAATAGAGTACAATGAGTGTAAATTTCATGATAGTTAAAGTGCTATTGTTGAGAGAGAGACCCTCCAAATTTAAGAATTATCATGAAGTGGGTGTTTTTAGTATTTAGTAATTTTCATCTATGGGCTTATTTCTAATGTCTACAGTGGGGACCAAAATGACAATTGGTCCAATGTACCAAAATGGTAATTAACTTAAATATATAGGTATACTGACAGACGGCAAAACAAACGGCGTCCGACTCGGGGACGACTTTGATGCACATTTGAAATATTGGGGACCAAAGTCGTGCAATTGAAAGTTTGGGGACGAAAATGGCACTTGACAAGTACATTGGAACCAAAAAAAAGTTGATAAGCCTCAAAGCAATATATATACATACCAGACAAGGTATTGTTTGGGGTCACTTAAAAGCTCATACTATTATGTTTTCACCATATCTTACAATTATCGAACATTTTTTCAGATTTTAGCCATAAATTTACTTTCAGCCCTTTGTTTCGATGAGAGAAACCCAAAAACGACCAAATTTAAAATATAAATCATTAAAAGCTTTTTTTCTTTTTGTCTAAACTTTTCTGTGAAAGGTTCATCCTTAATTTTTCTAGTTGGGGAGTACGAAGTGTTTCTATGTGCATAGCTTGACTGTAAATTTCAGCATCTAGCTCCCTCCTTCTAGGCTATTACAGTGATCTCCATGGGCAAGACTGCTTCATGCCCATGCGTTAAGACATATGGGTTTGTGGCTTTGTGCTAGTACTTGTCCTTTTCGAGGTTTGATAAGTCCATAACGCCAAGGATGGAGCAGGGAACTGGTGGCGGTAGCCGTCACGATAATAATTTTAGAAAATATAATTATTATATTATAAAAAAATTATTCCCAACATATATAAACCTGCCATCGCTAGATTTTTTTTCATTATTTTTTGCTATATATGTTTTTTTTGCTCAGCATTGTTTTTTGCTATATACTACTCCTAAATCCTCTAGGGTTTTTTTTCAAGGAAGGGGACCCAAAAAAAGTATTCCAAAACTAAATTCAATGGGCCAAAGTGAAATAATATAAAGGATGAGGTCTAATTAAGGGGAAAAAAAAAACTCCACACTTTGATTTGTTTTCAAAGTCCTCTATAAGATAAGATAAAAAAGAAAGAATACAAAACCTAAAACAACTTAACCCAAACGTGTGCACCGTGCACGACTCCAATGTCAGCAGTAGTTTGTGTGAATTTCTCTAACTTCATTGGAAAAATGTTAGTCTTCTTCAATTTTTCAATAGTTGTTATTATGTTATTTTAATTTTTCCTAGAACCGGTGACTATTCATATTGTAATACATCTTTTATTTGTTTAGTATACATTGCGCCACAATTAAGATACAATCTTGGCTCTATCCTTGCATAACGCGTCACGTAAAAGGTTATGCCAAAACTCAAGATTTCTATGCACAATACTCTGAATCCCCTTTTTGATGATCTTGTTGGTGGATTAAGCATGTCCACTACATCGGACTGAGCATAATTTAGCTTGTGCTTAATTTATGTTACGTTGTGGTATAAAGAGAGTTTTACTTTCACCACGTACTCTGTTGCAGGGGTTGTAATAAGTTAAAACAAATTCCACGTTTCCTTTTTCGGGTTGATTTAATTGTTTTACTAACATTATAAATAAGAAGAGTTTTAATTAAGTGGTGTTGGATCATCTTCCGTCCATCAAATGACCCAACAGTCCAGTTTAATAGTACTAGTAGTACATTTCTAGGAGACCCTATTCTAGACCTACTTTGATGGTATGAATGGTTCACTTTTTATAGTTTTTCGATAACATTAATCTTGAAAACACATTAAAAACATTCGGATAATTTCAGAACACATTAACCTTGGAAAATAAATAGCGTAAACGAGATCAAATCCAATGTTGCAAACTTTTGTCAAGATAAATGGATCAAACTATGTTAAACGATATCCGATCAACAAAATCTTTTACATAATTGATGTTTTCCAAGTAAATAATTTGGATCATCGAAATAAAGTGACCCCAAATGGAATGTACAGAAGCCACTACTTTTCGGTGCTGCCAGTGACGTGTACCACTGCCTTAATGGAGGGAGTCAACGTAAGATTGCTCTTCGGGGTTGCAAATTAGATCACGTGGTCATTTTCAAACTACAACTATAAATAATACTCCCTCAATCCTTTTTTAAGTGTCCAATATTACATTCTGAGTTGTCCCTCAACAAATGTCTATTTCGTAAAATTAGTAGATAAAAATTGATATATTTTTCATTTTGCACATAGAAGTAAATTTTATTTTGAAAAGTTAGTGAACCATAGTGTAATCTCTATAGAGAATAGGCTTAATTTCAAAAACACCCCCTCAACTATCATATTTTTGCAACATCACCCCCTTAACTAACAAACCCAACAACATGACCCCCTCAACTATCAAAATCAAGCAACATCACCCCCACCCTCCAGTCTGTTAATTTTTAGGACGGAAAAGGGGGAAAGGACTAAGATACCCTTATACCCTAGAGAGAGACACACTCCAAACCCGTGTAAAACCCACCACTCCCTCCAAGATGGATGTGTCGGCGGCGGAGTCCGGAGTGTTTTCCCATTGACGACCTTCTGGACTTCTCCAACAACCAAACTTTTTCACCACCACCGACTTGGCCAGCATCCAGTACTACCCTGCGTCCCAACTGATGATGTAACCGAAATGGAGTGGCTCTCGAATTTCGTCGACGACTCCTTCACTGATTTCCCGTCAAACTCCTTCGCCATAAATGTCGATATCCGACCAGACATGTCATCTCACGGCAGATCATGCAGCGCAAACGGTCCAGAGCAGCAACACCTACAATATTCAACGAAACCTGGAGTTCCTCGGAGCAAGCCGGAGACCGCAACTCGCCGTCGCCGTCGGATAACTCGGGGCGTCGGTGAATGCACTGCGCGTTGGAGAAGACGCAGTCCGAAGTCATTCATTGTCGATCTGCTCAGGGATATGTCGTGCGATACTGGTCCGAAATCCTCCCCCGATGCCGGCCGGATATGGTTCAATGATCCTTAGTAAAGCTTCTTGGCTTGGGTATTTTATTGGCCGGAAATTTTTTTTTGATCGGGCTGATTTTTTCCTCGTTTGATACTTGAAACCTTGATTGAAAAACCGATGTATGAAATTGAAAGAATCCCGATCTAATGGTTCTTGAGATTTCTTTTACAATAGTTCTGATTGGGTGGGAATGAGTTGCCCAAAAAAAGAAAAAGAGTTGACTGTGAATCAAGATACCAATTCATCCAAGTTTTCTGTTTTTAATTTTAATTTTAATTTTCCTTGTGCAATTGTGGACAAAATTAGAGTAGTGGTGAGGTTGGTAAATCTTAAAATGGGTTCTCTACTTTGTGTTACAAAATGAATTTCTCGTGATGTGGAGAGGGAGAGAGAAGAAGAAGAAGAAGTCATGGAGGGGTTGGGTAGAGGAGAGAGAAGAAGAATAAAAGTTCTACCAAAAAATAAAACCAAAAAAAAAAGAGAAGAAGAAGAAAAGTCAGCTACCAATTGGAAGGGCATTTTAGGGTTAGACTTTATTTTCCGTTGAAGTTATACTTTTTTCCTTTAAAATGTTAACAGATTTGGACGGAGGGTGTGATGTTGCTCGATTTTGATAGTTGAAGGGGTCATGTTGTTGAGTTTTTTAGTTAAGGGGGTGATGTTGCAAAAACATGATAGTTGAGGGGATGTTTTTGAAATTAAGCCTAGAGAATAAGTAGGAAAAGTTATAACATTTAAAGTGCAATGATGATATCTCCATAAAAAAATGAATTTACGAAGTAACACACTTAAAAAGGGGTAGATGGAGCATACAAAAACTACCTGATGGCCATGAGAGTCTCCAGTGTCTAAAATGTTTTTTTCCCATCTTCAAATTATTTCACATGGGTGAGATTCGATACATATTGCCACTAAAAAAAAGAAGAAAATGAAAGACTCGATACAGATGATAAGGCAAAATTGGTAGCTTCGTGCAAAAGTGGCAAGTTCAACTCACGACCTCAAACCTGAAGAAACCAACCCTGGAAGTGATCTAATTTGTCACAGTTCGACGAGTTCCAACCCCCGTTGAGCATTTACATCCCAGATTTGGTTATCCCAAACTCATGGTCGATAGTACAGAGGATGTAATTGTAAAAATATTGTTGAAGGTACAGGGGGGGTATGTGAAATTCCCCTGAATTCTATCTTCAAAATAGCTGTGATGATATTCCAGCCTGTGCGAATTTACCAGTACGGTCCCCCAGGCCTCCAAGAAAACAGTGAGTCAAAATTTCATTTCACTGCCCTCAGTAACTGTGGAATAAGTGAAAGTGAATGTCAAATCTCCTCTAGATATGCATCCACCCGCCACACCTCACTGCAGTGAAACTACTTTCCTGGTTGTTTCAGGGGGTGTTTGGAAACTTAATTTTTGCATTTTCGGATTCTCATTTTCCCATTTTGGGTGTTTGGCATCCCATTTTGAGAATGGATTGTGGGAGAATGGATTTTCGGTTTTTGGGTTTAGAGGCAAAAACCCAAAAGTAGGTCTAGAGGTGTTTTTCACATTTTTGCATTTTTGGATTCTGTGGTCAATTACCAAAATACCCACTTTCCTCCCTTCATTTTCAACAAAGTAATAAAGACAAAGGGCAATATGGTAAAAATTCAACCCATAATTCATTTTCGACAATCATCTACCAAACACTACTACATTTCAAAATACATTTTGCACAAATCTCCCAAACACTCCTACCATACTAAAAATACATTCTGGCCATAATCTAAAAAGCCAAAAAATCAAAAAGCTGAAAATGAAAAGTCAAAAAGTAGGTTCCCAAACACCCCTAGCCCGGGACCCAATTACTCCACGACAACAGTTCTCTTCTCTAGCAGAGATTCCAAAAATGAGGAACATAATTTGGTAAGAGGAGGAAGGCTATGAGATGGTCCACTGAATATGGTCTCCCAGGGCCTCTCAGATGGTACCAATGGGCCTGGTTGAGTCTGATTTCTCTTCAATTCAAACTCTGATAGCTCACCATAAATTGAAGAATACCCAATTTGTCCTGTATAAAAGATGGAGGCAAAAATTCACCTATCACTTCAGACATTGATAGATCAGGAAAAATTACGAACTCCCTGAAAGATTGCAATCATATTCTTCCATTTCTTTTCTCCCGCGGAAATAGTGTGAAAAAACTGCTCAGTTAAATATGAAGTCCTGAAAGTAATCAATTCTCGATTGCTTGCTAATATGCCCAGCAAAATAGAACTACTTTTTCATATATCTGACATGCAAATCAGATTAGCAAAAGGATACCTTTTCCAATTGTAACAGCCCTATAGCATGTTCAAAAGAAACAAAAACATAAAATGTGCAATCATACAGAATCAGATTTTCCAGGTTAATGATGCATGAATTCAGGGACAATGAAAAATGTCAGTCTTACCAGTCTCTTCCAATCCAACTATACTGCGCCTGTGAGCAACGCCTCCCTCCTGTTCGCCATAGGGGTTGAAGACAACGTATTCATGATCACCATTTAGGTATGCAAGCAAGACAGAGGCTGAATTTTCATCGGAAATCTTATCATCTGAGGAAGCTTGATTTGTGTGAAGAAAAGAAAGGCCCCCTCCCCTAGACTGCAATATGAGAATGTTGGACTATGATACACAGAGTGACTCATATCACTACAATAGATAACAGAATAACTTACAGCAAAAGTAGCATATATAATTTGCAATTCATCAATTACTATTTTAGGTTCAGTCATCCACATCTAGCCTCAGCTTTATTAATAAACAATTGAATCTCTATATTAGCGGTTCACTTTGCACATAACTGGAGATGTTCAACAAATAACTCTAGCACATATAACTGAAATTAATGAATACAATATAACATTATCCTGGAAAGACATATTTGCATCGCAACAACTTATGGTTTTTATGCCTTTGCACATATTATGAAGAAATATAACAGCATATGATGGAAGAATATGCTCAATGAAAATCAAACCCTAACATTCACTTACAACTCAAAATAAGGGGCATGATTAAATCACATTCGCACCCATTGTGTTGATGGGACTGGGTAAAGCCAGTCCAGATTACTAAATGAATATAAGCAGGCTCCTTACCTTCTCTACAAACCAGGTAGCCACAGGAACTGGGTCTCCAACATTGAATAACAATATTGCCCCATCTTTACTTTGTAACGTGGTTTCATTAGACTCTGTAAGTTTAGATGACTCTGGGAGACGTGCAAGAACAGCAAAGGAAGAATCATCCAATGAGCACGTTACAGCTGCATGAAGACGAATGTTATTACTCAAGGTGTCAAAATCAAAGAATGCCAGTGTTGAGAGAATTGCACAAGGAAACTGGGACAGAAATGCTTAGGTGAGATATGGAAAGGAGTAATACTCTATGAGTACTCTCTCCCTCCGATGGTCCGGTGGCTTTTTGTGGCTGTGAATGAGGAGGACATTAAACAACCCAATTTTTCCTCAAATTGTGAAGATTGTCAATCTCAAACACATTGCACGTTGTAGTGTCATAAGATAATTGATTTTAAAAGCCTTGATATTTCTTGTAAAGCTCTCCAAGGAACATAGAGAATAAGCGGGGCAGATAACTTATTAATTATTCCAATACCAAATAAAGGTTTAACCGGTAACATGACTCCAATTCTATAAAAGGTGCCTGGTTGATGTCAAGGAAGCACGAATATGGTCACAATAAGCCGACAAATACTTTAAGCTTATCTTTTTCTCGATTTTCTCATGTATCGAGGCTTGTCGTTTTTGGTTGGGATGTGTGTGGAAAGTTGTTTTGCATGTTCATCAGCTTTCAAATGATATGGTTTTTCTCATAATATGATTACAAAGAGCAGAATTTATCCAAAGATCCAAACCTTCTGCTTGGAGCTTATATGACCAAGAAACAGAAAGCTTTGACATACTCCAAACAGAGACTTGTGGGTTTGAACCTCGACTTGTAGACACAAGATGTTCTGACTTCCCGAGAAATGACAGGCTCTCGATTGGCTGTAAATAGAGAGCAAATTAGATGCGAGCCACATACTTACTCAGTCAGGCACACACACACATACATGGAGAGAGAGAGAGAGAGAGAGAGAGAGAGAGAGAGAGCACTCCATTTTTAACGAGTATCCATGGATGTTCTGAAAACTATGAATACACTGGTGCCAAGCCAGCGAAACAAAGTATGACTGAAGGAGTTCCAATTTACCTCTTTCAGACATATCAAACTTGAAACATGGAGGCTAGCAGTAAAAATTATGAATAATACCAACCTTATTTTCTGATAGGCAAGAATGATTCCAACATTAAGAAACAGAAACAATACTAAGTGATGCAACAAATAAACGAAACACTAAAGCATGTAAAAAGCATTGACCGTGAGCTCTTTCAGAGAATCACCTCTAGGCTATCTCCAATAACAGCCACGAGAACGTTCTTTTCGGGATCCCACAATGTAATAACAGTTTCTGCAGCAACAGCTAGAACAGACCCATCAGCAGAAAACGCAGCCGCTGTCAAGGGCTTTTTCCTGGAAGGAACACAGTTTATTGAATAACAGGATTAATAGTAAGCAAAACATGAACACGAGTTTTAAACAAAATCCATCATAGCCACCATATTTACATCCATATTCGAGAAGTGTTAAAACGAACAAACCAGCGAAATATTTCAAAATTTCGTTGAAGTTATGACAGTAGCCTCAAGATATCAATTAAGTGATGTTTTAGTGCTCTGAAAAGTAATTCTCCTGATTACAGAGATCATCTTGTTAAGCCTATTATGAAATGAATACAACTTCTGGCATCTTCACCACATACACCTTAGCTTCTCACAAAACGTTTCAATTCTCTGTTTACTCTTATTTAGATCAAAGGTTTGTGTGAACAAGTGGCCCTTGACAGAGCTCAATGGACGAAAATGATTCATGTAGCCGACCCCAAGTGATTGGGACATAAGGCTCGGTTTGGTTTGGCAATCTTTGTAAAGATTACAAGTTTTTTGATCCTCTTTGGCAAGGAAAATGAAATCATAGCCTTTGAATAGGACCAAAGCAAGACATACTTGTATGAACCAACAGCATGGCATGTCCACCCAGTTTTCTGCAGCATTTGATCTTTCTGCCTAATCTCATGATTGCGAATCCAAACCTGAAAAACTGGAAGTATCAGCAATAAAAATAGCTTAATGAAAAAGTTCCGATACAATCAACCAAATTACCTTGAAGTCACCACCATAGGAGCTGCTAACAGCCATACGACTGGTAGGATGAAAAGCAATAGCTGAAATGTCAGACTCCCTGCATAGTAAAAAGCGCGTAGCAAATCTTCTGTTCAGCATTGTTACAGTGGCAAGCAAGCTGAACTCATACTTAAGAGTTAAGCTTATTATTGTAACAGTATATTCTGAGAGCATCATAATTTATTAAGACATTCTAAATACTTCTCATCACAATTTCTGAATGCATAAAGCTAATGCCATACCGGTGTGGCTCATATACGACGGTGGACAAGCTGAAGTCTTTGTTCTGCTGTCCACGTGTCCAAAACTTAAGACTGACAAGACCTCCTATGCCTTCTTCTGGTAACCTAGTTTCCACGGTACCCATTACACAGCCATCTAGTGAGAGGGCTACTAAAGTCACCATCACCTGCATCACAAATTGTAAAAAGGATTTTTGTTTTCAGAGTGTAATTGAGGTGGAATGCGTAGTAATATGACTCGTGAAAAAATGTTATTATTGTGTTGTAAGGATCAAAATCCTGGTACTGACCATGTTCTTCCTGGATATATCAAACTAAAGCTATATATGATGAACTCATTGAAACTTTTAAAATATCTTGTACTCCTCGATAAGTTTAACCAGACTAAAACACGAGCCTTGAACAAATTCAAAACCAAATAGGAAAACTAGTTTCCAAAGGGAAAACGATGTGAATGAAAGATGAAGTCAACTTTCAACACAGATAAATTATTGATGCAAAAGCATCCAGATAAATTAGAACGTCCCCAAAGAAACGTCAATATGGATAGCAATATTGACTATGTAAGAATCATGGAACCGAGGATAGCTTTTATACAAAAATAGAAAACAAAGAGAGAGAGGGGCTTAATCCATTTGGATATGATCAAGGGCTTTTTGTTTAGTAGCTTGTATACTTGGGACAAGGAGGAATGTAATCCTTCCCTTGACCAATTCATAAAATTGGTTTGATATTTTTTGTACTTTTGGTCAGTATAGGGCCTTTCTTGTAATCCCCTTTTTTTGCATACGGTCGGCATTCTCTTAATGCCTGGTTTCTAATTCTTGCCTATCAAAAAAAAAAAAGTAATGCACTTGGCTATGAATACAAGAGACACGTTACAAATATAGTGGTTCTTGATTTACATTGAATTGTAGGAAAGTGACTTGAAGAAGAAGAAGAAGAAGATGACGAAGAAGAAGAAGGGGTACGGCTGGTTCTAAGAGGTAAGAATCTCCCTAAGACTCTCCTCTCTCCTAGGTTTTATAATATAGAGTTAGGGTTTCTTTCTTTGACATGATTCAAAGTTGAGGAAGCTATAGGTTGCCCTAATTCTCTCAATTTGTTGATGATATACTGTTTGGTGATTAGTTTTGTTCATGCATTCTTGAAGTTTGATACAAAATAGTATTTTGAGTTCATAATTTCTAGGCAACATGAAAAGCTGCATTTTTAGTCCATTTTCAGTGTTCTCAAATTGGTTATATGGTTATGGCCTATGGGTCCTTATGTGTTTCAAACTACAAGATGTTAGGGTCATTTGGGCTTTGGAATCACTCAAAAATATTGAGAATTCAATTTTTGGCGAATTTCCAATGACCTGAAACTTTTAGGGTTTGTACTTCAAGGTGTTAACTTCATGTGTGTTAAATCTCAGGTTATTTGTATTGTTGATTTGCTTGTGGTGAATTTTTAAAGATATCGGGTACCTTCCGAGATTTTTTGTGCATTGTCTCGACTGGGTTTTCGCCTTGATTAAATTCTGGGAAACATAGAGATGTAAGTTTGAAGTGTCTTGGTATCAGTATAAAATGGAGATCATTTGGACAATGCTTGAACTTTTGGTCAGTGTTTCAAATTCGTGGCATTGCTGAAACTTGAAAGTTACAGCAGATTCAATGAATTGACAAAATCATTTGGAGGTCTTATTTACGTTTAAAAAGCACAAAATTTCGTGAGAATGTTCCTTGGTATGTCTAGTTTAATTGTGATAAGCTTTACTCTAGACTTATTTGGGATTGATTCTAGATAAATTTGACTTCATTAAAGAGTCAAGAGTCAGAATCCATACTATGTTTTAGAACATAAGTACTTCAATAGAGACTCTTGATGCATTGCCCAACTCACTATGATGCTACTCTATATATTTTCACTTGTTCAAAGGGTTAAAGAGTTCGACCATACATATGTGGTGTTCTATATGAGAATTTGATAGAAACATGTATATTTTCATGTATTACGAATAATGGAGATTAACACCTCTTCTAAATAGAAATCGTGTTTTAGGTGTTAACGAGGCCGGAGATTCATCTAGCGTGTTTAAAAGGTGAGGGTGGGAGTTGGCTCACACGGTCGTGTGAAGAGGTGGGTACCCTTGACACAACTTATATCTCAACAAATTTCAATATTTTTATGCACTATAGAATGTACAATGCTTTTGCTAGCGATGGTAGCATGCTTTTGAGGTTGATTCCTATATGAGTGACCACATGTTGCCATGGAAAGTCTTGAAGTTGAAAGTATAGCATGGAGTGTTGCTATAGATTCTTGAAAGCACATGACATGGAAGTATTGTCATGGAAGTTACTTGAAAGCATGAGACGAGAGTGTTGTCTTTGCTAAACAGTACTTGAACTGGTTATGTTTTTCTTTAACAGGCTGGGTTTAAATTGTTTCATTGTTTTTTTCTATTTGCCAACTTAGTAGTTTAAATTGATATATAACGCTAGTGCTTGTGAGCATGTGACAATAGCTCACCCCCAAAAAGTTTGTTGATATTGGTAGGACTTCTGAGATAGTGGTTGATAGAGTCAGTCCACTATGTACATAGCTTGGTGTGGGTTGTTTGGGTTTTGTAGATAGTGTTAGTTTGCAACACTTTTGATTGTAAATAAACTAATAAAGTATGACTTACACGTCTTTGTAATACTTGGCACTTGTAAACATTTTGTATAATTTGAAACTTTTGGTTGGTGTTTATGAAAGATAAAGATGGTATGGTTTGGACTTGATAAATAGAAATGTGTCTTAAGTTTAATTAAGTACTTGGCAAGAATTATCATATTAAGTCATGTATTATCTCGAGGGTGGCCGGGATGGGTTGTGACAAACCACGGACAAGAGCTAGCAAGACCTATTATGCCCTAATCTTGCTGAATGTTGGACCACCATTCCAAATGCAAGGAGGATGCCTTATAGAATGTAAAAAGGGCTAAAAAAATGGTTAGCCTTTTGTTAAATTCTGAATGAAAATAGATTTCCCAGTTGTTGGATCCATTCAATTGAGGATGTAGGGGGGGCGGACTGAAGACACATCAGTTTATGCAGCAGATTCAACTTATAAATGAAATAATCTGCCAAAACAAAACAAAAGGGATGGGGCCCACCTGCTCATCCAAGAAGAGCAAATATTGGAATGGCCAAAAAGTAAAGGAACTTGTCATACCGTTAGTTCATCACCCGGTTGATGGTTTCTTTCACAGATTTGAACCTGCATAAAATAAGTTCAGTAAGACAATACAAATCATGTTGGCACAGGATTTGACCACCATTTCATGTGTTAGCCAGTACATCCACCAAGCCCACTCCACAACATTAATCACGCAGGAGATCCAGTATTCATAAAACGCGCAACATAAAAATCAACTTCCTTTTTCAATTTGTTGTGACATTCATGAGCTTTAGATGGTGTGGTTTGACCACCATTTCGTGTGTTGGATAACCAGGAGAAGCAATAAGCCCAATAACAAAATCAACAAGCAGCTTCTCCTCATAGTTTTTAAGGGCGAGAGCAGTTGGGGTCTAGGAGCCAGTCGCACTTAGGTGAGAAAAATTAGTTAAGTAGCAAACTCCAGTTTTTCAAATAATGAACACTAAGACAATGGAAGTTTAGAATTTGTACCAATCCATAAAATCAACAACCACGTGCCAAATAGTCAACAACTCTTGCATACAGAAGAACTAAAATGTCAAATTCAATAAAAAGACAATCATCCAATAATTGGAAAAGAGACCAAAAGAGATCATTTGGTTTGAGTTGTTAGATTGAGAGATGAGAGATCGACGTGGTGTACTGGTGTGTGAGGGTCATTTAGCCCCTAGGTTAAGACCTTAACTACATTTTTTCCCTTTAGAATCAAATTTGGTGCTAATTGAAAGAGGCTGACCAGGCGCACACCTTGCGCCTTCGTCGCCTGGGCCTCAACTATGTCAAATCGCCTCACCTAGACACCCTCCAATCCCCAAGAGTGAGCCTTATGCGTCTTACAGCTATGCCCGGGGCTAGGCGCACCTTTTACGACTATGTGTTTGTTTGTTATAAGTTTTTCTCAGTTAAAGACAGCTGATAATTTTCACACACACTGACATAATGCAACCCAAAAGAAAAATTAACCCTAGCATTGTAAGTTCTATGCACATAACAAGTAAACCACCGTAAAAAAATGTGGTCATGCTTACAGCAGACATGAGAAATTGAGAACTGTTTCCTCAGAACAACTGTTCTTTGACTGACAAGAAAACAAAACTACAAAAACGGAATTTTCCTCCAATGATCGGAGTTCCCTGTCATTAAACAAAGCATCAACTCGACAAAATAACATGCTCACCTGAGAAATTTCGCGGTCATCAAACAAGCTGTACAATTGAATGCAGTAGTTCTCTGCACATACAGCAACTAATCCAGAAGTGTAATCAAAGGCAAATCCACTGCATGAGCCTTTTATCTCTGGGACTGAACAAGGAAGCTGAAAATAGGGTGTAAGAAACTTCTGAAGAATATAAATATTTATCCTCCAAAAACACAAGAAGCATGAAGCTAAACGCAGTAAGTACAAAACGTCTACAGAATGAAGATGTTGACATACATATCCAGTAATGCATATCAATTTGAATAGAGCCTTACTAATACGTGCAATAAGTTGGGGTAGATGAAAATATGATCAGAATGCACGTAATTGGATACAGTTGGGCACCTCAAGCTGGAAAATAGATCCAAATTCAGATATAGATATGGGGCTATGGCACCTAATTTTCGAGATATTTTTAATATTTACAAATCTAAAAGAAAAACTTGATTTTGATGTGCCAAAAAAACATAATAGTACAACGAATGGTCAGGATTTGAAGACTTCAAGGTGTTTGGGTTATTTGCGAGTTTCTTTGTTGTTCCTCTCCAATCCAAGCACTGCAACTAAAATGGCTCCCAAATTTATTTGAAACTTCAACACTACCATCAACGGATTGCAGATTTTTCCATGAAAATTTTAAGACCGATCAACTCAGCGAGTTATGAAAAAAAAAAACCTCAGTCATGTCATTCCGACACGAAACAGCTGTGTTGGACACGAGGATTCCTTACCCGTACTCGTGTCGTGTTGACACGTGTACTCCACAAGATCTCGGATTCATGTACCTTAGGTTAGTAGGCTATGTATTGAATTCCTATATACATCAGATAGGTTGTTCTGATATGATGTTTTTCCATTTCTTTAACCTCATCAGCATAGCAGGTCATTAAATTCAACCAGATCCATACTTATGTCCATGGGTTTTAGTCACTAAGTCAGGCTAACACAAAAATACAAAGCAACATAACTTCTCTGATTCTCTTTAAAAAATAAAAATCTGAGGCCACGGTAGAAGAGAAACAAAATGATTGGCACCAACCTTGATCCCAGCAATGGACTTCAAAATTTCCATTGAAGGCATCTTCAGGAGATGAATTTGGTTATCTGCACAAGATACCTGTTGAAAAGCAAACAGATAAGGACTAGAATATCTACACAGATATCTATAGAATTGTTTGTTATGTTGAAGTAGAATGAAAAGATCTTACAGAAGAAAGTGAAGGATCAAAAGAAATGGTAAAAAACTGGAGTGCGGATCCAATCCGTGGAAGAAATTTCTTCTTCCCTGTGTCTAATTGCCAGACCACAAGAACTCCTTCCTTTCCACCTATATATGGACAAAGAAGTATTGCTAAATAACACTTGTGGATTAACTTAAAACCACAAAAAAACAAACAATGAGAGAAATGGCGAATGAAATATGTACTCAACCGATGTTCTACATTTCACATATAATACTACACAGTGACCACATAGATACCATCTACAAAATGAAATGAATCAGGTCTGTGCAGTAAAGAGGAACTTCTGCATACCTGAATAAAGATAAGCTCCATCAGAAGAGAAAAGGAGAAGCTTCACTTCGGCAGAATGCCAATGCCATGTGGTGCAGGAATCGGCATCATCATCCCCCCTTACCCCAGGCCTTTCATCATCATTGCTCGTCAATGCCTCCTTTATTAGTTTGTCACTTAACAAGAATGCTCTATTACCAAAACCCCTCCAAATTAAGATCCTACCAGTTACATCACCAGCCGCTACAATTCTCTTCGTTGGATGAAAAGCAAGAGTAGTCAACTTTTTAGTATGATGCAACCTTATCTTCTTAATGTCATGACGTTCAGAATCTTTTGCTGGGACCTTCCATATATGAATCTTGCACTTGTCTTGGATGCCAAAGTAATTTCCAGAGGAACAGATGGATATAAATTCAGGTTTTGGAGTCTGCAAAATAATAAAAACATTTTTTCAGATTTCCTCTACCATGTAGACTAGTCGTTAGGCTTGCAGCATCAGAATAATGCTTCATTAATAAATACCACCATGACGAAATGCCCAACTTAAGTATATGCAAAATTTGTGAAGAGAGTGCACTGTCTAGCCCCATTGACGAGGTTAAAGTTGTTATAATACAGCAAGTAGAAAAATTACAAACAATTGCTAACTGATAAAATCATTCTGTATAGCCATGCTTGTGCATCTATTCAACTCAATGAATTTTATTTAAGTCCTTTTGTTGGATAATTTAAATTTCATTAGGTCACTTATCAATGACCTCAATGATAGGTGTCAGAAAGAGTACAAATTTTTTATTTTCAGGTCAATACGAAGCAGTATCATGCATAATTTAAATGCCTTGACATCCTTACAAAAATTAATTCGGCATCCGAACTCAACGATCACTCTTATCATGATACCAACACTAATACATAGATTTATTTATTTATTTTTGGATCTGGAAATCCATGGATTTAATTACCATTTACCATCAGGTTGTACGAATCCATAGGCAATACCAATTTACACAATCATCTTCACACAACAATATCGGTTCCGTATAACCCTTACTTCTTCCACACCTATATAACTCTACTAGTTTATATTTAGTTGCATTCGAAAAAACGTAGGCATTTAGGACAATATAAAGCAGTAGACAACATATGATTGCATATTCAGAAAGTTGAGATGCAAAGTACGTGTTCATCATAGAAATACCAAGATGTACCTCTGCCAAAGTAACTCCACCAGCTAAACGAGACTTGGTTAAGTTACACTTCCGAATTTTTCCATGTAAAGCATTAGGCTGCTTATCTTGTTGATTTGCCTCTGCGGTAGACACATATGCAAAAAGGTCATGTGTTTTTTCCTGAGTCTCCATTGATTGTATGAATAAACTTGGAATTACCTGAAAAATACCCAATAAAAACTGCACATTTAAGTAGATGAATGATAGAAATTACGCAGCACAAAAAAACAATTAGAAACTAAAAGCATCGTTGGACCCGTGGCAGTTTGAAATTTATATCCAAAAGTTCTTGTTCTTCCTGAAAATACATCAAAAATGGCATGGAAGACAACAAATCACCGCAATTTGCAGCTCTCCCTTGTCCTTCCATGTTCTAGTCAAAGAAAGAGGGAAAACAACCATATTTAAATGATGCAGTACATAAAGGGAGCAAGAAAGAACAAGATTAAGGAAGCATTCGCATATGGAAATTGCGTATTTTCAAGCAAAACGTATACGAGATTAAGGGGATTAATGTATAGGGATGTCTCCTGTTAGAGTCTTGTTTAAGCTTATTATAGATTAAGTATGCTGCTAGTCATGTTTATAGTTGAGGTGCATTTTCTTAATTTCAGGATCTTTGGACATGGACTGTACGGGTCGCCCATGGCTGGTATTTTCGATATGTCTGTAGTCACCGATGGCTGGTATTTTTGATGTCTTATTTGGATTTAAATTGATTTTAGAAGTCAAATATTTAGGAGATTCCTTATTTAAATTAGGACGTCGAGTCTATATATAAGGATGTTATGCCTCACTAATAATAGAGTTGGTTTTATGAGAAATTGCAAGGCTTTTGAAGCTTCTTTTAGGTTGTGTGAGGCAATCTAACCCTGAGTGGGATACCTAAACGCTTTCCTCCCTTTTTCTTCTTACTTTTTCCTTAGTTTTCGGCATATAATCACTGGTACTATACACCGGTAATATTCACAGCCCCAAGAACAGCCTACATTGGTTGTGTTTATCCTATTTTGTTAAGCCCTAATCCTAATCCTTTCATTCAATACAAAAAAAACACTAAACATCCTTTACTGTCCTACATCCATTTGGTATCAGAGCAAAATATCCTATTGTTGAGATCACCTTTTGAAACGTGTCTGTGGGTTTTGGGAGATCTGTTGGTAGAGGCGTACTTCTGAGAACCAACAAGATGAGATTATCTTCAAAACTATAGAGAAGCTTGGTTGGTTTAGTATAAAGCCCAATGCTTTAGAAAGTCAACCAACATAACGCAACATGATGAATCCCCAAATGATTCTTGTAGAAAAGACTCCAATTCATCATCTGGTAAGACCATAAAATAAAAGTACCACAAGTAGCTTCCATATTGTTCTCGAAGAGGATGAAGTTGAAACTAAATTGCCACAAAAGGAGGTTGAAAAGCCTGAACGTAATGTTAATCAGCAAGAGAAACATGTAGAGCATCAACAAGTTCAGCAGTCACAAGTTCAGGAGTCAAAACAATCAGACCAAAAAAAATAACCTTATCAGCAAATCGAAACATCCAAAAGCCTTGTAGATGAGTCAAAAACACTCAAAGAAGTACCAAAGTTGAAGAAAGTAACGATCAACATCCTGTGTGTTCCGAGATAGAACTTATTTATGAAAGGCGGTGTTCCAAGATAGAGCTAGCGCAACGAGATCCAAATCAGACCAACATGAAAGATGGGCAGATATTCAAGAATGAGAGGGCTCTAATTGAGGATTCAAAATAACCCTACAATCAGGTGCTACAGTTACGGAAGAGGCTCAAGTTAAAAACCAAGAAAAAATGATCCAAGTGTAGTGGTGGCCGGAGATAACGCAAACATTGCTGGTCTAGAGGTGTTATCTAAAATTTCCTATATGGCGCCAACAGGATTTCCTAGCAGAACTGCTCCACGTGACATTAGAGAAGGAACCAAAATAGAATCAAAAGGTGATCACACAATGGGAATGGAAGTTGGAACGCAGAATACTGAGATTATTTTTCAACATCAATTCAAGGATATGCTTTCTTTTCACTTTGCTCCTATGATTGATTTCATCATCCCGGAGAAGTTAAAATTTGAAACTGAAAACATCTCATTGTTCTCCTTGTTATCTCCAATGAAGACGAAAGAGCAACATCATCTCGAAGCGTTTCACACGAAGCCATGGATGCAATTCATAACCTCATGCTTTCTCATTCTTCAACACTTTGAAACTTGAGGTCAAGTTTTCTCCAACCACGGGAGACTGATGCAGCCCATAAAGGGGGCAAAAAAGGACAATATTAAGGAAGCATTCGCATATGGAAATTACTTAGGTTTCAAGCCAAACTCATATGGGATTACATGTATCAGTAACCAGGGCTGTCTCTCGTTCTAATAGAAGTCTTGTTTGTTTATCATTATTATACGCTATGTATGTTGCTGGCCATATGCATAGTTCAAGGGTGTTTTTGTAATTTCAAGATCTTTGGGCGTGGGCCATAGGGGTTGTCTTGTGGGTCAAATTATGTATTCGGTCTTTTCATTATGTCTTCTTTGGGTTTAGATTGATTATAGAAGTCAAATGTCTATGAGTTTCCTTACTTAATTTAGGAAGTAGATATATAAGGATGTTAAACTTATGCCTCAATAATGATGGAGGTGATTTTATAAGAAATTACAGGGCTATCATGTTTTAACTCAATAACGATGAGTAGATTTTATAGGTCTCTAGTCTAGATTGATTTTACAATTTATGGGCCCTATTTCAGTCGTGTTTCTTCGATTTTGTTAAGCCCTAACCCTGGTTTCATTCAATACAAAAAACTCTAAACTTCCTTTACTTCCTACATTAAAAGTTTCTAAACATTTTACTTCACTAATTAGTGGAATTACATGTCAATATCCATTCAGATCTAAGTAGTTTACAAACCTATCATTAGTGCTCGTCCAGTAATAATTAGTGCAAGTAGGAACAAAATCAACAAAATTGTGGACCACATAAATTGTCCATATTTAACACAGTACAAAAAAAAAAAAAAACTAAAAGCCTAACCTACCATGGAGTAAATTGGAAAGCGAATGTCAATCTTCTTCATCAATTCTGGAACTGAAAAGTCCCAATGCCTAATGGTGCCATCGAGCGAGCCTGTCCAACAATAGCACAAGATTTTACTAGCAGGGGTGGAAGCTGGAGCGATTACGATCGATGATACGAGCTCTGTGTGACCTTCCAACTCCGTGATCTGAAAAAAAAGAAACACACGGAAAGATGAGAGGATTGGGTAAAAAGACTGTTAGTGAGTTTTACATAATTAAACACAAATAGTAAGAGCACCTGTAAGCCGGTTGACGTGCTGAAGACAGATACGGTATTTCCGGTGCAAATAAGCAACTTCTTTGCGTCATTTGAAAATGCCGGCGGGGAAGAAATAAAGCTCCTTCCACCCTTGAGCATTAATCTCTCCTCTTCCGAGGCCGGTCCTGGGCAGCTTGGCCGGAGCCCGGATTTCATTTCGGAAGCGTCAAACCTTGTGAAAGGGAAAAAATCAGACCCATAATAAACTGTAAAATTCAATAATTGATAATCTAGGTTAAACATAACGGATTTGGTCCATTTGAAATCCTATGAAAGAAGACTCCGTAAGTGTACCGGGCACGGCCGAATCAAGGTTCTGTTGATATGTGTACCTGAATCGATGGTCGTACATTCAAGATGGGTCTGCGAAAACGGTGATTAGACTGGCAGTGATAGATGGAGGTGCTGCTGAATGGAGTCTTGAAAATTCGATCGAGAGACGAATCACCTGTCCTCTTCGAAGATGTTCGTTTCTCTCTCTATCTCTCCCCTACGAATCACCGTTTCCTCTTCTTCTTTCCTTTTGCTTTTGTTTTTGTTTTTGTTTTTGTTTTTGTTTTTGTCAAACGGAAATTCAATCACCGTTCCTCTTCGTGTGTGCGTATCGACGATTCAGACCTGCGGCTAGGGTTTAACTGTTTTTTTTTTTGGTATCATGCACAGAGCCGCTAGGGTTTTAGGGTATTTTGGCCAAAATAATCCATTTGTTTTTTTTTAATTTTATTTTTGGAATATTTATGCTCTCTTAGTCTTACAACTAAAACTTTTATTTTGAACATAAATAAGATAATAAACATATATAACAATAATAATAATATATTAAAATATGAGTTTATAATATACCCTTCAAAAGTGTACAAGTTAGCATTAGCAGTAGAATAAGCAAATGTGAATAATCACAAAAGATGCTACATCAGATTTTGATTATCCATTTAAAGGTTGCTAAAGTTAGTAATGTTAAATCCTACATTGGTTATTTTTTGCCCATAATCAAAACCAATGGGCCTTCCAAACTTTTTCCCTTCATTTCACCCATATTTTTTGAAAAAGCGATTTTTGAAGGGGAAAAAAAACAGTTTATGTTAGAAACAATTAAAAAAAAAGTTTTTCGTAACAAAAAACAGTTTTTCAAAAAACACACTTTTTTCACTTAAAAACTGTAATTACAATTTGGAGAAATTTTGAAAGAATTATATTTACACAAATAGTTTTGAAATTTTAAAAACTATAAATACAACTTTTTAAAAACAAATTTTGTGTAAAAAACAGTTTTCTATAAAAGAGTTCTGAAATTTCAAAAAAAGATCTTTGAAAAATACACTTTATTTACTTATAGTTAATTGTAAAAAAAAAGTTTCTGAAAAAAATAGAAAAAAAAAACCTGAAAGTTACAATTTTTTAAAATTATTTTTTGATAAAAATGTTGAGAGAGAGAGTTTTTGTGTAATGTTGGTGTACTTGATTGAGAGATAAAATTTGGTTATTGATAAAATATTGCTAGCTTTGATTATTGAAGAGCCAAAATTTGATGAGTTGTTAAGAGGTTGCTAGGTTTGGTTATTCCAATGTGAGCACTTTTTTGATCCAACATTGCTAACTTTAACAATTTTTTGTTTTGCTTAGTCCACTGTGGATGCTCCGAATCGTTGGTTAAAAAATTATTCTTGAATATCCCTCTAACCTCTTTAATGCAAAGACAAAAAACAAACAAACAAAGCATCTTCGTTCATTGATCATCAATATTATTTAACAAAAACTCAAAATAGTTCCCGAAGAAACACGAAGAAGAATTGTGTGTATTCTTATAAAAAGGGTTGTTTCCTTTTTGCGTATGAATCCAAAAATGATTGTTTCCATTTTTACTATAGGAAAATCAACCTGAAATGAATCAAATTAAAAGCAAATATGGAATTGAATGCAAGGAAATCAACTTTGGAGAAATCAATTGAAAAAGGAAAGAGTGTATATTTCTCTATCAGGGAAATGTGTAACTTTTTTTTTTTTTTTTTACATTAGTGCAGGTGTATATAATATGAAATATTCGTTCAATTCGACGGCTATAACCCTATCAAAAAATACGATCAAATGGCTATAAATGCTGCTTTATTTGTATGCATAGACATTTTGGTGTAGCTACCTAAAATAAAAGGAATCTAACTTCCTGTCACTTTCTCAAGTTTGGCTCCTCTCCAATCCTCTAATAATTGGACGATTCTCCAATTCAAATCCAAAGGCTGAAAATCAATTCTTACAACATCCTCCTTATCTCGCTAACACCCAATAATCTCTCTCTCTCCTCACAACTCACGACCACCCAACTCACCTCTTCTCCCGCGACCCATCTTCAGCGGTCCTCTCTCTCTTTTCCAATATTCTCTATGTCCCCTCCCCAAAAATATTCTCCACAAAATTGTACATACTCATTTCGAACACTGGCGAAGATCGTATTCGTATTTAGTTAAAATTGGACTTTCAGCAACAGTTTTTTAGATTAAGTTTAACCCACTTGAATTTGAATGGAATACCATGCAATCAGATTGCAAATTACATTATTATTATGAAAAACTTAAGGATCAGATGATAATGGCCATTGCTCCCAACATTCAATGGTGGATTCAAAAATCAATTGTTGTGAACCCACTTTTTTTTAATTAATTCACCTTATACCAGTTATTTTGCTGAACAGTGGTTTCGTTGCACAGTTTTTGCAAAAAAAAAAAAAAAAGAATCAGAGAAAAATAAGAAGGTAAGGATTTTGGTATGGTCATGGAGAGAGATTCGGGATGTGATGAAGAGAGATTGATTTCCAATTATTATTATCAATCTTATTTTGTGACTCTTATGATTCTCTATTTCTCTTTTTGGTATTAATAGAATGACGATGGAGCGGAGAAGCAAGAAGAATCCAACAAATCTTCTTATGAGGTCCACGATGATGTTGAGCAGAAAACAAGCTGTACAACAATTAGGTTTACATTTGTTTAATTTTAAAAAAAGTGAATTTAATTGTTTCTGGTTTTGTAGTATCTATTTTATGGTGATTATCTTGTGTTTCTATGTATGTTGAAGTAACTTTACTCGTATATTTGTGTTTAGTTCTTTGAAGTAAATTCAGTCATAATTGGATTGCTCACAATATGTTTGATGAAATGTGTGAAGTTTTTTTGGTTAAGTTGAACGATGAACTGCCACCATTTTATTTTGGGTTCCTCGAAATTATTTGTGCTTAGTTATTTCTATTTTGAGTTAATAAGTTTATTTATCAATAAAAGTCCGTGGGAGGTTTTTGGGTTCTTTAATTGTTTGCCTAGCACCAGAAAATTACGGGAAAAGACTGAGAAATCCGTCTTGAGATGCAAAAAAAACTGAACTCCATATCTTCCCAATAGGTGGGGTTTAACTGGTGTCCCTTTTGACATCTTTGTTTTTAGTTTCAGCTTCTTACAGTGATTTTTTTTCTTGTAGGGAATGAAGAGAAAAGAAGGAAGTGCGGGTGGTTTCCAATAGCACTGCTAATAGGCTGTTGCAGTTGTCTATTCCTCACAAACATACAAAGAGACATGCTTTCATTTAGCCAATCTTTTTGACTTATTTGCTTAGAAAAATGCAAGCATTGGTAAAATAAAGTTTGATGTTTAAGTATCCTATGGTAGTGTGCTTCAGTTATGGGTTATCTAGCCTTTGATAGATCGGGAACAAGGGATTGGAAAAGAGACTAGATGAATATACTAGAAAGTTCCACTTACCTGTCCATGGAACTAGCTCGAATATACTAGATAGCAAACCACGTTGTTGATTGAAATTTGATAAAATTGTGATGGACAGGAATTTTGTTTGTTTATAATTTGTATATTTGATCATTTTGTATTATAGCTTTAAAGTGTTGTTAATATCAGATCCTTACGATTTGCACGTCATGCAATCCTACTATATTTGATTGGGAAGACCATAGGAGACTCAATGGAAATATTTTAAAGCTATGGTGTTATCCGTCATTCCATCTCAACATCTCCAACTCAACTTTCTTTGTTAGTCTAGAATGGTTAGATGAACATTACGTACTTGGTTTTTGTTTTGATAGGGGACTTATGTGAGTAAGTTCCCTTCAAGTTTACTTTAGGGCGTCCCTTTTAAGCTTCAGTTTATATGCTTGAACACTTCTACTGTTATTTCATTGAGTATTCAAGCTCTAGGTTTTAACAAGCATTTCCATTTCGATTTGATTTTGGTGTTAGGAGTTGATTTGCCGATTGCAATATTAGATGTATCCGTCTAATATCCAAGTACCTGTGTCGGACACTCCGTTCAGGGGTATTTGATCTGTATTCAACATATATAGTTGGACATTCACATAGCACACATACTTGGTAATGCAAATTTATCAAGAAATATGCATTTTCAAGTGTGGGTTTAATGTTGGCCCTTTAATGTTTTGGGGATTAAAAGTAAGTGATCTAAATTCATTACCACAAAGTTTCAAGTGTGTTTAATATTCGGTATAGATTGTTCTATGGTCATTTGGCTAATATACTATGCAGGAATGAACCGAAATTATGGAAAACTAAGAACTGAATGCCTAATGTATTTTCTATCTTCTCTGTGTAATGCTGTATGGACATACTTCGGAAGAAAAGTTTCTTGATTTTGTATATGCAAGCTACCTAGTTGGGAATGATAAGTTTGATTCTTTTTTTTTGGATGCTGTCTTTACTTTTCAAGAGCAAAATCATCAACCCCAGTATACTGACCAAGAAGAAAAGGAGTAAGATGATTACAGTTATGAACAAACATGATTACGTCTTTAGATGTTTAGTCTTATGGGTAGATCTATTTTAACTATTAGTAGGCCATGGCTTCGTATGGCCATGGACAATTCCTTGCTTCATTCATCTCTCTCTTTGCCTTCTGGATACACGAGAGGGCACGACTATTAGTAGGCCATGGTTTCTGAAATCTATGAATTTTAGGTTGGCAAAGTAGGCAGAGAGAACTGGAAGCCTATGTCTAAATCTGTAAGATTTTCTACCTATTCATATCTTCACCTTCAATTAAACGCCAATTCGAACATGTTATACTTGCTTCTCCCGAAGCTAATTAGTGCATTTTCAGTGAAATTATTTGCTAATTTTAGTAAGAGAAAGCAAATGTAGAGTTCGACGGGAACCTCGTAGTAGTTTTATTGTAGTACTATTGTTTTATCAATCTTATTTTGTGGTTCTTATGATTCTCTATTTCTCTTTTTGGTATTAATAATATGACGATGGAGCGGAGAAGCAAGAGGAATCCGACAAATCTTCTTCTGAGGTCCACAATGATGCTAGCAGAAAGCGAGTTGTACAACAATTAGGTCTGCTACCAGTTTTGTTTTGATTCATGTTCATCTCACTCTCTGTGTGTGTGTAGACTTCCAAAAGAGCAAGAATTCCCCATAAGTGATGAACGATATTGGCTTTGCTCAGGTTGATTTTAGACAAAATCCAAGCTAAGATGATGAATTCGACGATAGGCCATAACCCATTGTTTATACGTATATTAGCTTGTCTCTTTTTCCGTCGTTTTGGAATTATCCTTTGTAGTTCATGTTTTCTTAGGGTTCTTTTGTGGGATGAAATCAACTTTTTCCCTCTTTCAACTTTATTAATAGTATCAAACTGAAAGGACGTGATTACCTTTGAAGAAATGATGTGATGACCTCAAACTTAATTGATTGGTTTGTTAGCATAAGAATTAGTAGCTCATTTTGCTAGAATTTGTACCATCGAGTGACAAAAAAATTTCTAGCTTAGGAAATAGTACACCCTGAAACTGCAGACATTCAATTTGAATACTCTGTAGGAAGTATTATAATCTTCAAATGCAAAGATTGAAAACTCAGCATACATTGAAGCACGTGAGGGCACTTTAGCGAAGAGTAGTCAATGACGAACGGAAAAGGTAAAACGAGAGACAAAATTGGTCTATCTTATCTTTCATACTGGATCTTCATTGTGGGGTCTCTAAACCCTGTACACACTTCGGTCTACCTGATCTTTGCAAAGCAAAGTCCACAGGGCGAAACACCACCATATGGCATCAGGTATGGTTGTTGAGCTTCTCCGTCAAAACCATTCATTTCTGAACTGATGTTTTGTGTAGATTTGGTACTTGGCGGGCCTGGAATTATGTTCTGTTGGTAGAGGGAAGCTTGAACATAGTAGAAGCTCTACCTTCTATCATGTTAAATTGTCATAAATACTCTCTAAGGGTTGGTGGGATTATTTTAAATTAAGCGAGGCGCCTTTTTGCTCGTCTTTCTTGAATGTTGTTAAAATCAAGTCAATTTTTTTGAATTAATTATTCATCTTAGATATAAAATTGTGACCAAAAGCTAAAAAAAGTTTCATTAAAGCTGAAAATATTCAAAGAATAATCGACTTTATTTGTCTTATTTGATAATGTGTCTTCAATGAACTGATGTGAGGGTGCTTGCTATTTCTATGTCTGTTGTTTTCCTTTTTTTAGAGTTTCTTGGGGTTTTTCTGTTCCTGGGGTCCCTCTTTGGGGTGGGGTTTGAGTCTTCTTTTGGCTTGAGAGTGTCTGGTGGTGGGATGGCTTGAAAGTGTGATGGTGGGATTGGTTTGCCTTTCAGTAGTTTTGTAGAATGTTGGGTTTGTGTCTGTCTTGGTATTTTTCTGTATAGTCATGCCTATGCTTATGTGGTGATCGTGTCTATGCATTATAATTTGGGATAGGGTATCTGTTGCTGCTGGTTTTTTGTTGCAAATGTGATGCTGCATTTAATGGGGTGATCTTCTGCTCTTGTTACCTTTTGTCTCAATTTCATATCCAAGTTCTGTGCATTTCCAGTTTGCCAAGTTCCATGGGATTTATTTCTGTTGTCCCAAGTTTGTTCCAAAACTTTTAAGTCCTTGCAGCACATGATGGGGAGTTTTTCTTCTTTGATGTTGCAGATGATGGGTTCTAGAGGATGCTTATAGTGATGTAAGGGGATTATTGCTGCTCTTGCAAGAACGATTTTTCCTGTTTGCTCCTGTTAATGCTGATTGTTGCTATCTATTAGTGCTGTACTACTTTATCTATTTTGGTATTGTAATATAACTAGGTAGGAAGGTTAGAAACAAAAGCAAGCCAGCAACGTTAGCATGGCAAACTTTTGGCCATGTCTAATCAGTTTGTAAATACTTTAAAACTATGTTACTTTTGGCTGAATGACCAATGTATGAATACAACAAAAGGATCATGGTTCAGTAGACTTTAAAAAGTGCATTTTGTCTCTTTTTATGAAATACTACGGGCATGTCATTTATATCTTTCTATGCACAAATGGTGTTTTATCTCTTTTATGCACAAATGGGATTATGATGGATTCAATTGCTTCTTCCTTTTTAAACATATACAAGTATGCTATATAAACTTAATGGATCATCTCTTATCATTTTTTGGAACTGTATTTTTTTTAAGGATGCGAACGAGAATGAGGACAACCCTATAAATAAAGCATATATTACAAGCAACAAAATTACCGAAAATGAAATCAACAGGCACGACTTTTTCGTGCAGAGTACGTTGCCTTATCCCTAGTAATCTTAATAAGAACTTGACTGAAGCTTTGCATGTCATCAAATTGTTACTAAGATGAACGTCTTACCATGAAAAAGACTCTAAATTGATAGTAGATTGATGTCGGAATATTTTTTACGCTAATTCAAGTAAATTTTAGACTTAACTTAAAATCCCTTTTTACAAGATTGTAAGGAAAAAGGATATGAAGAGAGCATTGAAAATTTTACTAAGACTAATTCTTTCCCTTACTATTTTAAATTCATAATCAAAATCTGAGTAAAATCTAGTTTAAGGATATGATACTGCCAAATGTTTGTTTCCTTTAGTCTATGCAACAATTTCAAAGATTAATAAAATTTTCTATTGTCGTTAAAAAAAGAGAGAGTAAAATCTCGTAAATCTCACTCCAGCCCTTGAATAATAAGTCATATTCATATCAAATAAGTTTTACTCAAATTTTTAACCCAATCAAAAGAGACTCAAATAATTGCTCAAATTTTGAAGGCCATCCTCTTAAGTTTACAACTATGCCATCAAGCATCAATAAATCTTTTACTTAGTTTATACTTAGATTTAAACTTGCTCATTGGAGTGCTTCATATCAAACAAAAGGCCAGAGCATTTATTCGATGAAGAATCGAACATGCATTCACAACCACCATGGAGTTCCTGAATTGTAATATTTGGAACTACTTATTATTCGGTGGAATGATTATGGGAAACTTTGGTGGGAGTTATGTAGGATATTGCATGGATTTTATTTATGAAATTTATTATTTATGTTAAAAAAATATAGGGCGTGACATGAACCATGGACGCATGGCAAGGACAGGACATTCTCGTACCAATCATCTGACAAAGCACGTGCCAAACGTCCTTCTGCCGAACTGTCGTACAGTCACAAGGCAACAAATGGCGCCTAGAACTGGGGCTATTCTTCTGGGGTTTACCAAGGGATACGAGGCTTGACACATCTCTCCGGGGCTTGGTTTCCATTAAAATATTCGGCCATACTTGTTGTCAACTCCTTCCAAACCAATAAGACGTCAGGAAAAATTGAGAGACTATTGTAGTGACCTGAATAAATGGGTTCGATCACCAACCGAGCCACTATGTCGAGGGGGTCTGGATAACTCAACCAAGACACTCAGCTAAAGGATGGATATTAACAGTAACATGATCATTCAGTGACAGATCTGCTCAGACACAACAAAGTGGATCATTCGCCAGTGCAACAGGGCTGCCTTGCTAGAAATCGTTTGGTTCAAGCATGCCCAACTTGTTGCCGATCGTTCGGTGATAAATCTGCTCGAACACATAACTAAATGAAAGAACCGCATGCAAGACTGACCGCTCGGTCACAAATTTGCTCAAACATGACATTCAGGTCATTCGGCGGTGCAACCGGGTTGCCTTGCTCGAAACCGTTCGGAGACAGATCCACTTAGACATGACGTTCAAGTTATTTGTCGGTTCAACCGGATCGCCTTGCTCTAAACCGTTAGTTTCGAGACTCCTTTCACAGCTCGAGATTCATACGAAGTCGCTCGGGAATACCTGACTTCAATCCAACAGTTGCAACTCGTGTGATGGAAAGTTTGTTCTCGTGCATCTAACCGTTTGACCATGTAGGTCCTCATGACGTAAGCTGATGCAGTTACAGTCATTGTGACCAGCTCAAGCTATATGCTCTGTAACAACCTTATTCGGTGCGTCATATATGACATCACCCGAGGCAGTTACCCAAGTATACCCTCCACGTGCTACTTGGTGAACAAGTCAAGCGAGGCCTATATAAGGAAAGGAAAGCAATCCTATTGAGGTACACCGCACCTAGTGAACAATACTTTCCTATCCTTCTTCCTAGACTGACTAGATCGTTGGAGGGTCGTAGGGCTGGACTCAACCCTAACGACTTCTTGCAAGTCGCTTGGAGGAAGGCGAACGAAGCATCTGAGAGCGAACTAGAGGATCACCCTAGTCCCTACTAATCAAATCCAAACACCACAATGCCTTTTGGGCTCGCTCCACCCGTATGCCGCTTAGCGATACCCATTCCTTAGTAGTAGACTAGACATCTATTGAGTGAAACCCACCCCCCCCCCCCTCTCTAAGGGCTTGATCAGTTCATTCAATTTTATCTTATAAAATTTGTCAAGAACCAACTGAATAAACCGATTAAGTACTTACCAATATCTAAATGAGTTAATTGTTTACAAGAACCCTTAAAAAAATACATTTTAAACAAATTGAACGGCTCCGATCATTTGGATGGAACTCCAAAAATGGGTCTCACAAAAAACTTGTGTCAAAATTTGTGTGAGGGGAACCGGCCCCCATATATATACTCCCTTTGTCTCAATTTGTTTTTCCAATTTTGACATATGTGCCATTTAAAAAAATGTCTATATCTCACAATCTATAATATTTTATATAATCTCAAAAAATTCATATTTTAGAACTAACTGAGATATTAAACAAGATTCATATTGCATATAAAAAACATTCAATATTGAGGCACTAGCGCATACCCGTGCCCGAAGTCACAACTCAAACACTAGATATTCAATTTTATTTGGGTTTAGTAGAATGTGGGAGCACAAAACAAAATGGAAACTTATTTTAACATTTAATAGGATACTACAACTGTTTTATAGTAGTTCCTTCATAGCAATGAAAGCTAGTAATGAAAGTACTAATAAACAAAGCTCGAGACTTTTTTCCAACCACTTTGGCAAGCATATTGGGTTTTCTAAATAACCAATGGACATGCCAATCAATCTCGCATCACCCAATGAATCAAGCAACATTACCTTTTTTCCCAAAACAATATAAATAGGAAAAAAACCCACCACCTAATCGACTGGTTCTGCAAAAGTCATTGTTATTTTTGGCACACAAAGATAAGCATCACCAGAAGTATGTACCACTGCACTAAAAGTCAAGGTGCAATAGCAATAGTAGAATTGATGCCCCCATTAGATGTATACATGACATTAATGATTAAACCAACCAAACCAAAATACTATTTTGAACTTATTCCCAACATATCCCTACCAAGATAAAAAGCAAACACAGATTGAGTTTATTAACAGTAAGAGGGACTTCACGATAAATTAAAGAATTAGCAAGGTGAAACTTTAAAGCCACCTCTCCAGCTTTAGGCTTCAAAACTGTGCATAGAGAAACTACAACAATGTTTCAATTTGTATCCATAGCAGCATCATTACTGTTGATGAATATAGATGATTTCACGGTTGATCCCAAGCTACCAAACCCAACTAAGTTGCATCCTAAGACTGTAAATTCGAAAATACCCATGTTCGAGGCAATATGAGCCATGAACCTTCCACGCCGATCTAGAAGACCTCAGCAATATAGATAACAATTGCAGAGTAAGTTTTCTAAAAAAAAAAAATTGCAGAGAAAAGTCGCCAAGGCAATACTCAAAATCTCATTTTGAAGGTAGAAACCACTGGGTCTCTCTTGCACTGTCTTCATGTTTAACTCCTCTCCCATGAATTGTTCACATTGGAGTAGTTTGTGGGTTATCAAACCAAGAACCCAACTCACACGAAGACATGAATGAGGAGAAGAAGATTATGATCAAAGAATTCAAATGAGAAGAAATTTCTATAAAGATAACATGTGAATGGAAGCATAAGGCTTATTGAGGGTCATAGAACTTACTGAGGACACGTAACTTATGCAATAAAGAACCCAAGTCAATTTTTGAAATGTTTTTAGCACCCAAAAACAAAATATATTCTATGTCAGGTTCTGTGTCCGCGTCGATTCAAAGTTAAGTCATGAAACTACTTACTATGTTTTTTTTTTGGTAAGTTAAACTACTTACCTAAAGTTGCTCATAGAACTAATTAAATAGAAAAACCAAAACAGAACATTGCATTCCCAACTTGCCAATAATCACCCAAAGATCCTAATACAAATATGTTGTTTAGGTCACCCTTGTAATCAAAATTGAAGTTTGAGTCTTGTTTTGAAAAAAAACCCACCTAGTTGAGGCATTTTATCAAAAAATTTGAAGGCAGCCGACCAACGATGCAAGTGGAAGATGATGGTGAACACTCGACAGGGCAGTGAAGTCAAGATTACCTGTAGCGTTTTTTGATTTTTGTCCCGCAATAAACTTCAGCACTTGTTAGATGATGGAATTCAATGGTCGTAAACTTTAGCGCCTATTGGAAGATGAAATTCAATGGTTGTTATGGTTTTTATGTGGTTCCACGAGGCGGTGGTTGTCCTAGCAAATTTGAGACTGAGAGAGGGAGGAGTGAAGAAGGAGCAATAGGATTACCAATGGGTTACCGAGGGGGAAAACTTGGCTGATATAGAACAATCTTGGCCATTCATTTAAGTTCATCTCAATCTGAGCCCTTGATAGAAAAATTAGAGCTAATCCTAAACATCAATTAAGCACCAAATAGATGTAGGCCGTTGGATTTATGTTAGGATTCAAATACTTCCCTTCCATATTATATAGATATAGATAACTTTGTAGGAGGTCTAAAATAGTGAAAAGGGACAAACAATACGGGACAAAGGGAGTAGTATATATATAGCCATATAGGTGTTAAATCCAAGAACGGAGGAAGTAGTATATGTACGAGGTCCAAAATAGGTGAAAAGGGACAACAATTCATAAACTTGAATTCTCATTTGACGTTCAGAAGGGTAAATAAGCCATTTGAAGCCATTATTTGTGGCTCTAACAAATTGACTCGCGTGTGGGTGTCCACACACACACACACACAGATCCCATAAGGTATTCCGCATTTTAATAAAATGTGGACCTCCATTTTCTGATCAAATTTCGAGGATCCGAACCGTTCAATATGTTCAAATTATGATTTAAAGGTTCTTGCGATAAATCAGCAAAAAAAAAGACCAAAAAATGCTTCATCAGAGCAATTTTCATTGAACGATTCAATGAAAAACTGGTCGAATGATGCACTTCCCAGTCTTTCTTTCTTTTTTTTGTTGATTTTTCGTGAGGATCCTTAAAATTACGTTCTGAGCACATTGAACTGTTCGGATACTAGGTGGTTGCCCTTGTGCTAGCACGAGCATCGTGCCCATTGTTTTTGCGATAATACAAGCATACGTATGCACAAACACAATTCCTATTTACAATAGACTATAGATTGGTAGAATATAATTTATAATAACAGTAAATCATACAAATCATTCACCCCAAAAAATTTGCAAAGCTATCTACTTTGTTAAGGTCTTTCATATCACATATGTATTCTTTCTTATGTTTCTGTTTCAGAGGTTGGGTGTCTATGAACATGAAGAGATGATCAGAGGGAATTCAGTCTATTCAAGGATACAAAAAGTGCACACTGCTGAGCACAATTTCACTTGCCCACATCAGAGATCAAATTTAGACAAAGAAAAATTATGATTGGAATGCCTAAAAAAAAAAAACACATTTAAATTGCAAAGTCCTTTCATATTCCACCATAGAATTTGTATGCTATTGTCTCATATAGAACGTTACTACACATTCCCAATGATCAATGCCATTATAGCAAACCCCTAGGAAAAAACATGCCATGATGTGAGAAAGTTATTCTACATTCGAGTTAGCTTCAGACAAAGTGAGATAAAAAGTCTATTATATCTTTCAAAGTCGCTCCATTCAATGGTGTTTTACTTTGTTAAAATTCCTGGGGCTAGCCCAGTGGGTAAAACTTGGGCCTCCATTAGAGTGGTTTCGACTCTCGCCAACAGTGGGAGATTTGTGGAGGCTCCATTTTAGGGTTGCCCCACTATTGGGGTGGCTTCCCCCATCCCTACCGACAACCTACCTATTAACTCCACTCATGTATATCCTCTAGAAAAAAAAAAAAAAAACTTTCTTTTTTCTTAATGGGTTGGCGCCTATTTAAGTTCCAAAAAAATCCAACAATATTGCAGTTTCACTCTTACATTAACTAAGCTTTTCTTAGAATAAACTCCTACAACATTTTCAATGGCAATAAACACCTACTAACAACCAAAAAGTTGAATCAAGATAGATATGTAACATCTCGTCCAATACTGGGTACAGTTCTCTGAAACTTGAAAGGGGATTTTAGGCGCACTACCAAAAAATTTTCTTTCGAAGGGGAGAAAAGTAGACACACTTACATGTACTTGTTCTACAAGTGTGAACTCTATAGCAAAACTCTTTCTGTTGCACTAACTTGTGCAAGTTGCGGGTGACCAAGCGTGCCTTGGTTCAAATTCATTGCATTACTTGGTTGCTGAAAAATAGAAAAGAAAGATAGGGGTATGAAATGCGAAATTTATACCAATGCAAAGCTTAATAGACAATAAACAACCAAACAATAGTGATATTGGGTCCTCCACCTTTAAAATCCAATAGAGTAAACGGAGCATAAGTCGCATAAGTACATGTAGAAAGGACAATAAGCTTAATCACCGCTTAAAAAAAATGAATCAACTAAAAAATTGAAGGTTAGCAAAAAGGGAACTCAGGAAACTAACCTCACGTTGCAAATATTGTTTCAACCAATGAAAATTACACCAAAATTCCACACACATCCAGATAATAACTGGGGTGAGAGCTAGAGCTGCAATGTTGAATAAATAAATAAATATGAAAGCCAAATAGAAGGACCACGAATGGTAAAAGCAAAGAGGGGAAAAGAATTAACAAAATACCCTTTCTTTTAAAAGTAAATTCTAGATTAACCATTATCTCCAAAAGAATATAGAACCAGTCATTGGATACGAAACAACCCAACAATTAGTATTTGTCCAATTGCCAATTGTTTCAGATCAATTTAGGTTTATTGTAATACTAGTTAGTAAATGAAAAATATCAGAATATGTGTCCCAATTTGAACAAAAAAAAGGCTCAAAATGAAGCAGAATAACATAAATTAGTGAAATCATACCATGCTGCCAATCATATCGATCGATGTGACACATTGCTCTCAAACCTACAGCTGTGATAGAAGAGGACAGAGCCGTGGTTAGCTCCATCGGAGGAGAGGAAAACATGGTAAAGAAACTTGCAAAATTACCCCACTGATTCTATAGTTGGAAGTCTCATATAGAAGCAAACAAAAAAAATAGCATAGATACATGATCCCTCATTAGATATCAGTCGAAGTTTCATTGTAGTACAAATAGCAATGACAATCCATGTAGTCAGCTACCTATTAAAGAATCCAACATATTTCATATTTATGAGGTTTCAACCCCACCAACTCACCCATTTCTCCCTTCAAACTGATGTTTGTACTTCATACCATGTCCCAATTTATTTCTTTGAGATAATTTTCATATCCACTCAGGTGTTTAAGAAATTTAGAACAACTCCAAATACTTATTTAGAAGTTAATCTAACAAAGCAAATGTCCATTACAACATATCAACAAAGCCAAATGCACTCGAACATTCCAAAGTTCAACAAACTCAAAAAATTCTCAGTGGAAAGCAATACAATTATTACCATCTTTAAGGAGCAAAGGGAGAGAAGACAATGACACTCTTCATCATCTTATTCCACAAGTCAACCGAAAAGCAAATTATCAAGGAAAAGGAATAAGATGATGAGGAATTTGTAGCTAAGACCAAGGGAAATAATCACACATATTATGACCTATTTTACCACAATTATATGGCCCCATTTTTGGTTAGTATTCAGACATGATAAAAAAGAGTGTCAAAAGATCGGAAAATCTAAGCTATTGGAGAAGCTTGTGATCCAGAGAATCAAAAGACAGAGCACAAAATATGTAACATAGAGAAGCAAAAATTACATAGCTGCACTCATAAAAGAAAGAAACTGTTCACAAATGCAACAAGGAAAGCATAAATCCCAGGATAAAAAAAACTCACAAAACTTAATCACAGGCTTTTCTCTCTTTTTCCCTTTTGCTTTCGTATTATCAAATCACCAGTAAAATAAATAGAACAACGTGCCCTCAGAAACACAAAGACCACCAGACCCAAAAACCTGTTAGTACTTGTGGCCAGGGCTGTTACGAACCCGACCAGACCGAAAAAAATTAAAAAAATCGACCGATCGGTTCGGTCTTCGGTCGGTTCAGGGGCATTTTTTGGAGGTTTGGGGTGGACCAAACCGACCGAACCTAGGTTCGGTTCGGTCTCGGTTTTCTGGAAATCTATTCGTCCCGAACCGACCGAATCGAATTAGGACCGAACTGACCGAACCGATATAGGACCGAACCGACCGAACCATATATATTATATACATTTATATAAATCATTTTAATCTTGACCGTCAATCCAGTTGGTGTTTTAATCTTGAGCGTTCACTCCCAAACCCTACCCTATCTATCCTTTACTCTCCCCAATCCCCACTCCAGAGTTCAGACGCGCAGCCATTCCCTCAGACTTCAGCTCTCTTCCTTCTCTCTAACCTCCGGTCTTCCACGATCTATAGTCTGCACCGACTTTCTCCACCAGCAGTCCAGCGCCACCCTCGCCTCCATCTTCATCTTTTGTTAAGGAAAAAAGAAGCTCCGGCCTCCATCTTCTCTTCATCAAGATCTGGGAGTTGTTGGCCGAAATTGAGAGAGCCAATTTGGTAATTGCAAGCCGAATGTTATTGCGAGTGAGGTCCTCTTTTCTCTAATCAGGTTCGTTTCTTTCGTTCTCCTGTGTTTTCAGCTCAATTCGTGATGGTAGTCCTTTACTCCTTTTTACTTTTTTGGGTTCATTTGTGCTTCTATGGCTTCTGTGTGTTGAAACCCCTTGGATTTGTTGATATGAAAGTTGTAGCTTTGTATTTGTATTATTTGCTTGTATTGTTTTTATGAAAACCATTGCTATTTTTTTTTTTGGCATTTCTTCCATTAGTTGAATTGATTGAACAAATTGTCAAACCAAATAAGAAAAGAAAACATACCAGTTTAGAAAATTTCATACAGGCATTTTTATCGCCTTTTGAGGTCCTCCGTGATTAAATAAATGGTTGTAAAAATTGGTTGACTATATGGTAAAAAGTGGCTATTTTGTGTGAAGAAAGGAAGTTGAAAACAAAGATGACTGTTCTACCATTAGGCAAATTGGAGGTTTGAATTTTGAATTTTTTTCGAGAGGAATGGAATGGGAACTAGTGGGTGTGCGTCGTGCGAGATTCGAGGGTGAAAATTTGAATGGAAATTTTTGGGCATGTGTGCGCTCCTGATTTATTTTACCACATTTACAGTGTTTCGCATTTTTTTTTGGAATGTGAGGATTGAGAATTAGATCGAACTGGTTGAGTAGTTGACTGGTGACTCGGTTTGAGTGTACTACATTTTCGTGGTTGGAGCTATGTTTATGTGTGTGCTCCTCCATTCCTTGTGTTCTGCATTGTTTGTTTTGAATTTAAAGGATAATATGATCAAATTAGGCATGTAAGAGATTGGTGCTGTCGCATTGTGCATAATATGTCTTTGTTATTGATTTCCAGTATAGGCGTTGTGTGTGCACACGTAATCTGTTTTCTATAATTCATGTAGATTGGTTCACACCAGTTTAAGGTCAGCAATGGGAATTCCATTTTCACCGAGAGATTGAAGTTTTGTGAAGTGAACGAGAAGGTAAGCTCTTCCTATTTGCTTTTAATGATGTTAAGTGTATGTATTTGAATTTGTTTACAATATTACTTTCTATGGCTTACTGACTAATGGGCAAATGGGGAGGATGGCATAGGGAACATGAGCTGTTCTCATGTAATGCTATAAGGAAGGATTTGTATCATAGACTCATAATAGAACCTATTTCAAGTTATTAGCAATCTACACCAGCAACAATTACATAATCAAACAAAATTTTGAATTGTTAACTTCTGGTTCTTGCTGTTATTTTTTTATTTTAGAATTTCATTGCTTAATTAGAGTGTGTAAGTGAATGTGGTTTATCTCTGTCTCGTTTATGTGTATGTAGAGAGGCTAGCGTGAGGAAGGGGAGAAATCGCTATCAAAATCGTGTCACAGATATTTCGAGATATTTTGACAACGCCGGCGAAATGTCTGACCATGAGCATGAGGTATTCAATCTCAAAATCCTAATTGGCTTGAAAATTAGGTTTTTGTTGAATATAGTTCACGAGTTTAATGGGTTTAGTGTTTACAATTTACATACTGCTTAATTTTCGCATGAATATGAGGTGATGAACTGAAAATCAGATTAGTGCACGAACAATATGAAAATCAGATTGTGATTATGTTGGTTTTAATTTTCTGCTGTGTTAGATGGATGATATGGATGATGACATTATGGATGAAGGTGCTGAGTTTGATATCCCTCAAAATGCTGAAGTAAAAGATGATCTCATGCCTGAAATTAATAACGAGCCAGAAAAAAAGAAGGTTGTTGGTATGAAAAAAATGGCTCCATGTTGGAAGCATTTTACACTTATTACACCGGAAGGTCATCCAAAACCTAGGGCTGCATGCAATTGGTGTGGGACAGATTATGCTTGTCACTTGAAGTTAAATGGTACTAAATCACTAACTCATCATCTAGCGTATCAGTGTACCAAATATCCACCAAGTAAGAAATTTACAGGATCTAGGCAAAAACTCCTTAGTTTTCAAAGGAAAGAAAACAATGGTGAAACAAGTGCTAACCTTGTGCCTGTGGCTTTTAGTGTTGACGCTTGTAAAAGGGCACTAGCGAGGATGATAATAATTGATGAGTTGCCTTTTTCATTTGTTGAGGGTGAAGGATTTAGAGATTTTACAAGTGTTGTTCAACCAATGTGGAATCCTCCTCGTAGGCTTGCGATGGCAAAACAAATTATGGTCATGTATGAGGACGAGAAAAAAACATTAAAACACACACTCTAGAATCAAAGGGTTTGTCTTACAACGGACACTTGGACTTCAGTCCAAAATCTGAATTATATGTGTCTTACGGGTCATTTTATTGATGAGAATTGGAGGTACCAAAAGAAAATTCTGAATTTTTGTGTTATTCCTAATCACAAAGGTGATACTCTTGGTAGAATGGTTGAAGAATGCTTATTGGATTAGGGAATTGACAAGTTTCTAACCGTTACGGTTGATAATGCATCCTCAAACAATCTTTTGATTAGATACTTGGAGAGAAAGACTAAAGATAGAAAGACCACCATTTTAAATCACGAGTTCTTGCATGTGAGATGTTCGGCACACATCTTAAATCTAATCGTACGTGAGGGATTGCAAGAGATTGATGTCCCGATTGCAAGGGTGCGCAATATGGTGAGATATGTGAGGTCTTCCCCATGTAGAATGGCGGAGTTTTGGTCATGTGTTGAGAAGGAGAAAATTGTGTGTAGGCTTAAACTTTGTTTGGATGTGTCTACTCAGTGGAACTATACATATTTCATGTTGGAGAGAGCTTTAATTTATCAAAAGGCCTTTGATCGATTGTGTGATGATCCAAACTTTAAATTAAATGTAAGAGAGGAGGAGATGGACGAGGATTTTGATGATGTTGATAGTTTTGAGAGTATAAATAGGGTAATTGAAATTGAAAAGAGAAAGAGGGGGGGGGGGGAAGGGGGGAAAGAGTACGTTGGGCCTCCAAGTTCAAGTGATTGGGAAAAGATTAAGTAGTACGTAAAGTTTCTTCGAGTGTTTTACGTTGCATCTTTGAAATTTTCGGGTTCTTTGTACGTCACTTGCAATGTTTTTTTTGATGAAATTGTGTTGATTCAACAAGACATTATGAAGTTGTGTGAAAACGAGGATAGTGATTTGTATGATTTGGCAATGAGTATGCGTATCAAGTTGACAAGTATTGGGGTGATTTTGATAATAATCAAATGATGATGTTTGCGGTTGTTCTTGATCCTCGATGCAAAGTTGCATTTTTTGAGTATTGCTTGCAAAATACCTTGGGCTATGATAAGGCAATAGTTGGTCAGTTTATGGATAAGTTAAAAAGTGAAATTACTCGTTTATTTGGATGGTATGTGAAGCATAATGGGTATACAAATGTGCGCAACAAAGAGATTGGGAGATCATTGGACACCGTAGATTTGGATGGACTTGAAACAGACAATTGGTAATCATAAATCTTTGAAATCTCAATTTAAGATGCACAAACAAAAGGAGGGCAACATGGCAAGCAAAACGGAATTGGAAAAGTATCTTGCGGAAATTAGTGAGGATGATTGTGACAACTTTGATGTACTTCGTTGGTGGAAGTTAAACTCTTCGAAGTATCCAATTGTCTCTCAAATGGCACAAGATGTGCTAGCAATTCCCGTGTCCACGGTTGCCTCCGAATTCGCTTTTAGCACGGGCGGACGTGTCATTGATCCTTATCGAAGTTCTCTCTCTCCAAAGACCGTGGAAGCACTAATTTGCACACAACAATGGATTAGAAAACCAACCAAGATCAATATAAGAGAACAACTTGATGAATTGGAGGCATTAGATTCGGGTACTACTTTTACTTTTAGTTTTTATTGACAAGTATTTTATGGTCCTTAAATATGTTTTATGTTGAATGTCTTACTTGTATGTTTTCTTTGTTTTTTTTTTTTTATGTTTTTAGTTGTCTTGGAATCAAGTGATAAGGACTAAGGGGTTAGTGCTTGGATTGAGGAGTTCTATCATGGGTACACAAATGTGTAATGTAACTAATGTTAACATTTTTTTGGAATTTGTATGTCATTGACTAGTTTTTAATGGCTTAATTTTGTTGCTTTGTGACAATGTAGGGCTGTGGATAACTTTTTGGAAGGGTTGAAGGCTTTAAGTTGCTGTATGGAAGGGTGACTCTATCTCAGCTTTTTGGGAACTCTCTGCAGTCTGAACTTTGTTTTTTTTTTTCCCTGAACTGTTAGTATTTGGGCATTTGGATGAATGTATTATCTGTTTTACTGAGGGGCTGCTAAGTGTAAAAGGGGCATTTGGTATTAACTGTTTTATTGAGGATTATTGTTGTTGTAGGTTTAACTGGTAGTTTGGTACTAAGTTGTTGGTTCTGGACCTCTGGTTGAAGGCTTTAAGCTCCTGTGAGTGTAAGGGTGACTGGAACTCTCTGAACTTTGTTTTTTTTGTCTTTCCTGGACTGTTAGAAGGTGGACCACTGGACTATTTGATTTGGAAAGGTTCCGTATTTTTTTTTTCTTTCACAAAGAGATTGGTTTTTCTCTCATGTATGTCAATAGATGGACAGTTTGGTTTTGAAAAAATGGCCCATATACAAATGGCCCAAAATTAGGTGGAACAAAAGGCCCAAAAAAGGCCCATATAAAAATAGGTGGAAATGGCTGGAAATGGCCCAAATAAGAGTGGGAAAAGGCCCAACAGTCGTTGGAAATGGGCCCAAACGGCCCATTAATCGGGTGGACCGAATGCCCCAAACCGAACCGAACCGACATTAATACCGGTCAGGATCGGTCCCGGCCTTACATACCCCGAACTCGATCGGTCTCCGGCAAATCCACCCCAAACCGAACCGAACCGACCGACTAACACCCCTACTTGTGGCTCATATGTTAATATGAAGAGTTACTAAGAAGTTCTAGAAAGAAGCCAGATGTCAGAGCAGAGCGGAACAAAGCGCAACAAGTGGAGCAAAGCGTAAAGAGGGGAGCGGATTAGGGTTAGAATAGAGTAGGTATAAATACTCTCCGTTGTAAACCCTGTTTCGATTGATTGAATAAGAAATGACTGCCGCTCTCGCTCCCATGGACGTACTCGGTATTGGGGAACCACGTTATTCTGTATGTTGATTTCTTTACTGTTTTCTATTCACATATCGTTTGTGTGTGATTCGGTCCTACAAAACCAAACAAAAACAAATGACTACAGCAAAAACCACCAATCCATAAAGGCCACACACCAAAGCCACCCCAATCACAACTTATTCCAGACAAAATCATGGCAAAATAACTAAAAAATTACCTTCGGTGTTCTTGAATCACGGCAAGTAAATTAAGCATCGTGAAAGGAAATTGAGGTTTCAACTCAGCAGAATTTTAATATTTGGACCACAAATCGGAGATAATTGCATACCCGGTTTAGATCGATAACGTCAACATTGACAAGAAACTTTTTCCTACAACCAAAAGAAACCACCATCATATCCACAAACTGGCTGTATGTATCTATAAAATAATATAAATATAGACGAGAAGTGAAACTTGCGCTTAAACCTCACCATTTTCGGCGATCAGTTCTCCGGATAGGAAGAATGCATGTGAATGAAGCAGTAATAAATTAGGGTTGGCAAAACGGCAGCAAATAGAGAGTGTGAGAGGAGTGAGATACATATTTTGACGTTGCTGGAGCTTATAACCCTTCTTCGATTTTGGTGGTGGTGGCCATCGCATGGTGGAGATGAGTACTTGTTTTTGTTTTTTAGGAACAAAGCTGAAGATTTCTGGTTTTGTTCTTCCTCCCTTGGGAGAGAGAAATCTGGAGAGTAAAATTAAAGTAAGGGTATGTGGATTGTGGGCTGTATTGCAGGTTGTCATACAAATTCAAGAGGACACCCATGGAACACGTAGCCTTCTCCAAACGGCAAGATCTCCGGCGGACCACTCTTAAACATCTCATCAGAAACTGCGGTAAAAATATCAGTGAGAAAATATACATGGTGATCTGAAAAATATAAATTGCTTCTGCGGTGAGACAACCCTAAAAACTGAGCCCAACCTTTTGTAGGAAGAGCAACGGTTACCGATTTAAGCGCCGGACAGAGAACCAATATTAGGCAACCCGAAACCCTAAACGCTCTCTCATCTGCTCGAAAACAACTGCACTCCAACTCTTGTTCGCTTCTGTGGTGAGGAGAGGTGCTCGGTCTTAAGGCCATGGGGAACAGCACCAAGCATCACAATTACACCATTAGAGCCCTTAACATAGAAAGACAAAATTGCCCATCCTTTATAAGTTTGTTACAACATTGGGGTAAGCGTTGTCTGGGTTGGAGATGATCTAATGATAGCAGGGATGTGGGGAAATAGTATCTATGATCAGCCCAAAACTATCAAACCTTGGACGTTGGCAGTGCATAAATAACATCAGTGTTATAGAAGCTAAGAAATATAGAAAGTCTTAGCGCGAGGCAGCATTTGGTGACTTTGGCCCTTTATTGGTTAGGATGTTTCCTTTACTAAGTTGGCTAATGTGTGAAATATTTTTTCTCTAAGTAATTTAAATCTATATCAAAGCCAAAATTTACAGAAAGACAACGCAGGGGCATACCCCTTGGCAACTACAAGAAACAACCACAATCAAAACATCAATCCAAGTAGAACCAAAAACAAAAATCAAGACCGATCACCAAACAATATCCCTACTACATCTTAAAACATTAGGCAAAATATTCCAAATGTACCTATTAGAATATGGATTAGATTGTTCCAGGAGATGGCTTTATTCCTTGGATCCTTTTCAATAGCATGAAAAGTCCGGTATACAAAGTGAGAACGGGGTCCACATTTCTTGAAGTTGTGTATGCCTTTTACACGCCAAAAATATACCTATGTAAAGCTCTGCATTGCATACTTCTCCTTTTTATCAAAATCAAACGTAGGAACACTGTAGGAAAGAGATGTTTTGCCATCTAGTAGTAGCCTCAATTTCCAATCTAATATGAGACTAGCAATTTCTATCTTCACGTCCATTCACGAAACCAATGCGACGGCAATTTCACAGTCTCTTCAAACCCCAAGGACTCTACATTCAAAACTATACAAATGTAAAAAAAATTAATTAATTAAGACAACAAAATCACCATCAAAAGCAAAAGACTATTTAACAGGAATATTTACTAAGTTCACATAACTAAAAGTGTCTTTGGGGGGGCTATTATTTAGCAACAAAATCTCACATGTTTGTTCTCTCTTTGAGCCAAAGGTTCAGATCCAAAGCCTCTTTTTTAAGCTTTGTTTCTTATTGAAAAGCCAAAAATATACACACACACAGACACTACTGACTACAATTGAAAAAAAACTTAATTATAAGTGCTCAATTGAAGAATAAAACTCTCTCTAGAATTCAATCATGGTCAAATAAATAACTATCTTAAGGTGGTCGAGCTCATATGGTCAAATCTGTGCTTTTTAACATTTTGGTCGATTGGGCTTCTATTTTCCCTCAGAAAGTGATCCAAGGGATTGAGCATCTCCTTAGGGCCTTAGGTTTGGTTTAGATCTGAAAAGTGCAGGGGCTAAGGTTTCATGGAAGGATATCTGTGTTCCTAAAGATAAGGGTGGCCTTGGCTTTAGACTCAAGAAGGACTAGAATAAAACCTCAATTGCTAGACACCAGTGGGTTAATACTTACATAATCAAAGACAAGTGTTTGGGGTTTGAGTATTCCTCCTAATGCTTCTCGGATAGTCAGCAAAATCCTAAACCTGAGACAGAAAGTGCAGCCTTGGATAACATATAGGGTTGGGGATGGGGTCAACACTTTCTTCTATGTTGCTCGGACTCGGGTACGGGAATCGGGTGCGAGTACATATCCAAGGGTCGGACACCTCAAAGCTGAAAATAGAGGATTCGGGGATATGTATCCGAATTTGGACACGGGTGCGGGGATTCGCTGAATAGTTATATTTAAATAAAAATATTTATATTATTCATATAAATATATGAAAATTATCTCATAAAAATATTATTTTCTTTGCACAAAATTAATTATTAAAATTATAGTAAATATTTTTATGTTTTTTATATAATTGTTTCGTTAATAATTTGAGGGGGTTAACTGTTATGTTAATAAACAATAAGGGTCTTAGTGTAGTTTATATATATAAACATATATACTGTACATAAGTACATGTCGGTCAAAATCTCCAAAAGCAGATCAGATTCAAAACACTCTCTCTCTCTCTCTCTCTCTCTCTCTCTCCTACGCAGCAGGAGGAGGTTCGATGACGATCTGCTTCTCCTCCTCCGACGGCGGCTTTCACACATCGATCTCCGCCGACGATGATTCTTCCTCCGAAGGCGACTATCTACTCGACGACGACAACGGTGAAACGATCTGCTCCGACGACGACGATGATGTTCGTCCACGTCTCTTTCAATGATCTTCGACGACGAAACAAGCTAGTAAGCTGCGCCTCTTACTTCTTCTCCTCCTCCCTTGTCTTCTTGTTCTTCTTCTTCTCTGGAACGTATCCGATTGTTTTCCAATGAATCCCATACGGATCCCACACCCGCACCCGCACCGTGTCATGTCGACACGGGTCCTTTGCCCAAAGTGGCAAGTCCGCGTAACATAGACTTTCTTCAGTTTCTTGTGACTTAATAATTGGCACCCTTTACCAGAAATTTGGGGAGCATGCGGTGCATAACTTGGGAAGATCTTTATTTGCCAAGCTCAGTTCTATTATCCAATTGGGCAGATGGTGTCGGCCAAGGCAGAGGAATCCTATTTTTATGGAGATTATGAATGAGACCCCAAGGAATTTGCTCCATGTTCCCCATTTTTCTGGTTCTATTAATTTGGATGGAGGGGAGTGTGAATGGAATGTATCTTGGTATATCATATTGTAATAAAATCGTAGCTATTTATGGCAAAGATTAGCCGTAATCATATCGTACTATTTAAGGCAATAGGGCAAAGATTAGGCTTGATTAGACTTACCATTTGTGTATCATTTCAAGGGTTATATACCCAGCCTTGTAATATTCTAATTATAAATAATACAGACCAATTTTCTCCTCTCTGTTTTCACGTTTGTCTGGTTTCATGGTATCAGAGTAGGTTCCGAAACCCTAACTTTGCTTTTCGATCAGTCTTTTATCCTCAAACCTCTATCTCCCTTTGTCAACTACCGTCATTCCCTCTCTCTCTGTCGTTCTTTCTTCTATGCTCAGAGTTGACACCCATCCCTCTACAACCTCCGGCGACCTACCCATACTCTGATGACCTCTGGCAGCACTCGTCAGCACTGTAGCAGCTCCGGCGACCTCTGTAACAGCTCTGACAAACCAGTCTCACATAGATCGGTACTCTGTTTGGCGCACCCAGTCTTCACCGAACCTCGCCGGAGTTCCGTCAGCCTTCAGCGACCCTCGCTAGCACCCCTTTCACACTCACCGACCACTGGCGAGCCCTTCCAACCACCGGCGCTTCTCTATTCTGCTTGAGGAACCATTGTTCTGCATTTTCTCACACAGATCTGTCTATGTGCTTGTCCGTTTGGTTCTGACAACCTTTTTCATGAACCTCTGATTGTTTTTCCGACGTTATACAGCCTCGCCGGACATCTCCAGGCCTCTTCTTCCTCTTAGGTGCTCTCAGCTCTGCTTATCTGGTACTCTAGTATTCTGTTTTTTCTCTGTTAGCATCATGTCGGAGAATAAAATGCAGGGTAGCTATTATGAAATTTTTTATAACCGATCAAAGTATGGGGGGAAATATAACTGATTCTACTGTGAAACCCGTTGATCCGAAAGCCGAAGATTATGCAACTACCCTGGCCAAATGGGAGAGGGAAAATGCACGTATTCTGACTTGGTTTCATAATTCTTCGGAACCAAGTAGAGGTATGAATTTTTTGAAATATGATGCATCAAAGAAAGTTAGGGATTATTTGCAAGGGATGTATCTTGAGTCCAATTTTAAAGAGTATGAGCTTGATTGTCAATCCGTCATGCCAGTCAAGGTGACAAATCTATTCAAGAGTTTATAATGAGAAGACTAGCTATTGGGATCAGCTAGCTCTTATGGAACCATCAGACTTGCAAGCTCTCGATAGTTATGCGCAGTATCGGGAGAAAAAGAGGCTAGTTCAGTTCCTCATGGCTCTTCGAGCTGAGTTTGAGCCTCTTCGTGGTGGGATTCTGTATCGCCCTCCTTAACCTTTTGTGGATGGTGCCGTTCATGAACTTATTGATGAAGAAACAAGGTCCAAAGTGGCTAGTATAACATCTCCCTCACAGTCTGTCTTTATTGCTCAACCATCTCCGGCTATTCAGTGCCTGTTTGGGCCCCTATTTTTCACCTTTTCAACTTCTCCTTTTTTAGTTGTGCGTGTTTAGTTGGTGGGGAAGAAAATGAGTTTTGGCAAAATGATTTTTCCAATTTTGAAGATCCAGAACAAAAGTCAAAAAGAAGGCCGAAGGTCCTTTTCCACTTCTGATGAGCTAAGAGGAGAAAAGACCAAATTATCCTCTATATTTGGTCCTAGGACTCTCTTAGGGTGCTCATTGAAAGGCTTACGAGCCAAAAATTTATTATGACCATTTAGGATAAAATGATCAGAAAAATAAAATCTTCACATCGGTTAAAACGGATTGAAAATTTGAGCAATTAATTTTTTAATCATATTTTTTAATATATATAGGTGTAAAAGGTGTTTTTTTTTTTAGGAGAAAGGTGTAAAGAGTTGTGTGTGCTGATACAATTAAAAACGAAAAAAATTGATTAAACCATTATTTGTACACAATATATCCCATAATAAAGAAACAAGGGCAATATGGTAAAAAATTAGGTCATAATTCATTTTCATCGCATATCTCCCAAACACTATCAAGTTGCAAAATGCATTCTGCACATATCATCCAAACACTACCAAATTGAAACTACATTATAACCAAAAAGCCAAAAAGTTGAAAATGAAAAGCCAGAAGTAGGCTCCCAAACACCCCCTCAGTACTCGGCATCTCCCTCACAATCTGCCTTTGTTGCTCAACCTGCTCCACCTATTTAGTACTGGGCATGGAAAAACTGGAAAAGATTGAAGATCGATTAACATACCTGCAGTTTGTGGAGGATTTCGCTGCGCAACGCCTTCCAAATCGATCGAATGAAGCTCTAGAAAGAGAGTTTTAGAAAGAGAGTCTGGGCTTGAAGACGAAGAAGCAAATTGTTTTCTCTCTCCTCACCTACCTTTATATAGTGGCAATTCAAAAGGGTAAGTGCGCAGGAAACAAAGCAACGCCATTCGGACCGTTGGATGAGAAACACGTGGCATAAATCTGGGACTTCGTACTAACAGATTGCGCGGGAGACGGAGCATCGTTTCACCGAGCCATTAGATGGCTGACGCGTGGTTACGATGTGATGATTCCTATCAATCAACTGGCGCGGCATGTGCCGAGGCGTCTGTCACCCTACGATCTCCCTAAAGACGGTTGACGCATGGTGCCTAGGGCTGGGGTTATTTTTTGGCGGTTACCGAGGGAATCTTTGGTGGCGTCTGTCACCCTACGATCTCCCTAAAGACGGTTGACGCGTGGTGCCTAGGGCTGGGTTTATTTTTTGGCGGTTACTGAGGGAATATTTGGTTAAAGAGCAGTGTCTCAGAACCTACGCGATGGTGCCTAGGCCACGATCATTGTCAACTCCTCCCAAACTTGTCAAATGTTCGGAGAAGTCGAGGGGCTATTGTAATGGCCCTAGAATCAGGGTTCGAGTCATCCCCGAGCCAGGAACCACCAAGCCTATTCACATGAGCTCACCTGGGACAGCGTGGAGCACAGTTCTGACTAGTGTACTCATGGTTCGGTGTCCTATTGTCAAGTCACTCGGTTGCTCCAAGTAGGATCTATTCATGTATCCCGAAGTGATTCAGAAGTTCTGTTCTGTTCTCGTGTATACCTGAGCTGCTCGGCCATGTATGTCATCATGACGTAGGCCAAGGCGGTTATAGCGCATGAATCATCATTGCGGCCAGCTCAGGCCATGTGCTCCATAACTGCCTTATCCGGTGTGTCATATGTGATATCATCCGAGGCGGTTACCCAAGCGTGCCCTCCACTCGCTTACTTGGTAGCCAAGTAAGGCGAGGTCTATAAAATAAAAGGGAAGATAGCCTAATGAGGTTCGTCATTCCACCATAGCCCGAGACCTACACTCTTCTTCTCAGATCTCACTTGATCATCAAAAGGTCACTGGGCTGCCACCAGCCCTAATGACTTGTTGCAGGTCAAGCGAGGTGAGCTGCGCTGCACAAATGGAACCATGAGCTGAACCAAACTTGCTGATCCTCAAACCGACCCCCACAAGTAAACATATTTGAAAATAATGAACGCTTGCACCCGAAGACATCTTTTTACTAAACTCGAAATTCTATTTGCTCTACACAATTCATGATGAATATAATCAAGTCTGAAAAGATAAAACCAAAAATTTTCAAACATAAACCAAAGTCCTATGTTACATGGACTCGAGTGCGAGTATTGGGTGCGGGTGCAAGTCCAAGCGTCGGACCTTCCTAAACTTAAAGCATAGGATACGTGGATATGTGTCCCCAACTTGGGTACGGGTACGGGGACACGTCCTGATCGAACTCTTATTTGTATTATATATTACATAATTTTCTCAGATTATGTACTGTAAACTATGTTTACAAATGTATTTAAACAAGATTGCTATTTCCATATTTCCCGTCTATGTGTGTTAAGTTATGGGTTTATATGTAATTAGTTGTAGTTTACATTTAATCTCTTATGTAAGTAGATTAGGAGATAAGGGTCATATGTATAATTACTGAT